>NC_028451.1:448483-576958 GCF_000263155.2 Setaria italica | reverse complement strand
TCCTCGCCGTCTGGGACCCCGTCACCGACAAACAGCGGGACCTGCCCGCGCCGCCGCGGCCCCCTCGCGCGTACACGTGGAGCTGGCCGGAGTGCCGCGGTGCTCTGCGCCGCCAGCCCGGGCACGGCCGCTGCGACCACCTCGGCTGCCGCCGAGGTCCCTTCCTCGCTGTCCACGTGGGCACCACTCATACCATCACGTTCGTCCGTGTCTACTCATCGGAGGCTGGTGCGTGGAGCTTGGCCGCCATTGCTCATCATCTACCCTGTGACCGCTTCGTGTTGGAGCCAAGTGCCCTTGTGGGGGATGCGGGGGGTCTACTTCAAGTGCTACCATACGGTTCGAGCGCGACAATCCTCGAGTACAATGCGGCGTGAGCTAGCTGTGAGGCCAGGGAGCCGCATCACTCATCAGGAGCGGCATATGCTTTCCGTAGAGGAATATGCTGCATGGATCTGCTAGCATGCTGCTATTCCGTTGGGGACAGACGAAGCAAGGAGGAAGAAGGTAGAAACGGAGGCTGACAGCCGGGTCCCACACTAAAGGCAGATACTTGATATTAGTAATTAAATTATGGCTGAGTTGAATATAAGGGGCCAAAAATGAGAGGTTCGTTGGAGAATTAGAGAGAAATTGAATGAGGGACTCTCATTTGGATGGAATTAGAGAGGTCAAAAATAGGAGTTGGGTTGGAGTTGCTCTTAGCAACTTCCTAGTCAGTGTAAAGCCTTGAGATAATTTGCTTGAGCTTTGTACTCTCTCGGTTTCTCAACTCTCTCGTTCTCACACATTGTTGCAGAAAACTTGTTTTTCTTTTGGCACTTCAGAATGGAATATTTGCATCATTGATAGTGCAAGGAAAAACAGGTTTAGAAAGAACAATGTATACAATCATCTGATGTTATTTTCAAAATTCCTGCGCTTCTGCAGCACTTGGAGTGGCTTTCTGGGCCTTTGTTCTACAACCTAGCAGTCTACAAGTAATTTTCCTAACTTGGAATGAACAAAACTTTGGATAAACCAGTAAAAATATGCAATCCAAATACAAGTATTTGCTGGAGAGTAACAGAGGCAAAATATCATGAAACTTTGTTTTCCTAAGGTCGTAAACAAGGGAGCGAAATGTATGGTTGCCCTTGACAAACTGCATCGTAAGCGTGAACAACATGTTGCAGGAGTATCTTGTATGCATCTGATTGTGTTGTAGTGGGATGAGATAATAGAGACAAGTTTGCTGATCAATGGTGATTACTCCCATGGTCCCAAAAATATAAGCATTTATAATTTTATTTAAATTAGATTGTACTAAGTTTGATCATCAAATTTATTTACACAGAAGAGAATCAACATCTATCATATTAAAGGATATACAGTGAAAACCGAACAAGCCCGTTCGGTAGAGATTGCTGCTACTGCAACGGTCAAGCAAGCATTCTGAGTCTGAGTTGTGGGCCTCTTATGCAGCCAGCACAAACAAACAAAGCCTATTTCACTTGAGGCAAAAAAGAAACAACAACAAGCTCCTGAAGTATGAACATTTGTGAAAACCGGAAAACGCAGTTATTCGAGTTACAGCTCAATGACAAGTGGGCCATCACCCCCACAGCATTTTTCATAGCTAAGGGAATGCATATACAAATAAATTGCTCCCTCGGAGCCACTGACCTGTGGGCCCACTAAGTGGGAGGACGCAGTGTCCCCACCTATCCTTTTGACGGTTTGACCCCTTATCCTCTCTTCTCTTCATTCTGTCACCTCACCTCTCCCAACTCCGACCACCTCCTCCCCTCCCCGCACCCACCCCCCTCTTCCCCGGCGAGCTAGGCGTGGATTCGAGAGCGGCCGGCGGGCGCTGCGGCGGAGGTCCCCGCCGAATTCACTCTGATTCCTCCCCGCGGCGAGCACCCCGTCCATGGACGGCGCCGGCGCGTGGCCTGCTAAGCAACTCCCATTTCTCCCCGCCAATCTCTCTGTCTAATCTAGCACACGGCTACTGATGGGTCCTCCGGCCTACACCGCTTCCCTCTCTCCCGGTTCTACTCTCTTCTCCAACTCCCGAATGCCGCCGCCGCCGGCGCCGCCGTGTCTTCTCCGGCCGGGCCTGGGGGTGTCGGGGAGAGCGGAGGTGGGCGTGTCATCGGCCGCCGGTAGGTACGGCGGCGGTCGCCTCACCGCGCCGCAGGAGAAGCGCCGCTCCGCACCGCCGCAGGAGAAGCGCCGCCCCTCGGACTCATCCCAACTGCCGGAACGGAAGCGGCATTGGAAAGCGGGGGAGTTCCCGGGGGCCGGCGGCGGCAGGGACGGCGGCCGCGCCGCCCCGCCGCAGGAGAAGCGGCACTGGAAGGCGGGGGAGTTCCCGGTGCCCTCCGCCGGCGGCAGGGACGGCGGCCGCCCCGCCCCGCGGCAGGAGAAGCGACACTGGAAGGTGGGGGAATTCCCGGGGACCTCCGCCGGCGGCCCCGATTCGAAGGCGGCGAGGACTCCCATCAAGAACGTCAAGAAGCGGCTGGACGCCCGCGCGGACGCCAAGGCGTGGGCGTGCACCGTCACCGAGGCCCTCGCCGACCGCATCAACTCCAAGAATTGGAAAGAGGCGCTCCAGGTAAACACCACCCTGTTTGCAATTTCTCCATCTCCAACAACCAACAACCCACAGCTCCCCTGAATTTCTAGTTAGTTTTTTTTTTCTTTTTGAAGAAATGAACTCATTGCAATGCTGATTATGATGCTGTGATGCTAATGCTAATGGTAAATTGGTACCGATTACTTGTTAGTTTCAACGCCTTTTGTTTTATTTGTTCGGTGAAAGGAACTCATTGCGATGCTGATGTTGACGCTAGCGGTAAATTGGTACTGGCAGGTCTTTGAGATGCTCAAGGAGCAGCCTTTCTACCATCCAAAAGAAGGCACCTACATGAAGCTCATCGTGCTGCTTGGTAGATCCGGCCAGGCTGCCCAAGCGCACCAACTCTTCAACGAGATGCTGCAACAAGGATGCCAACCCACCCCTGAGCTCTACACTGCCTTGATTGGAGCCTACTGCCGTAGCGGCCTAATGGATGATGCGCTCCAGCTCCTCACTGACATGAAGTCCTCTCCTCTGTGCCAGCCTGATGTCTACACCTACAGCACCATCATCAAGGCCTGTGTTGATGCCACCAGGTTTGATCTCATTGATGCTATGTACAAAGACATGGCTGAGCGCTTGATATCACCCAACACGGTCACGCAGAACATTGTCCTCAGTGGCTACGGAAAGGCTGGACGGTTGGATGACATGGAGAGAGTGCTCTCTGACATGCTTGACAGCACAACCTGCAAACCAGATGTCTGGACAATGAACATTATCTTAAGCCTGTTTGGAAACATGGGGCAGATTGAATCAATGGAGAAATGGTATGAGAAATTCCGAAGCTATGGGATCGAACCAGAAACTCGCACGCTTAACATTCTCATTGGTGCCTATGGGAAGAAGCGAATGTATGATAAGATGTCTGCAGTTATGGAGTACATGCGCAAGCTAGCGTTTCCATGGACTACTGCCACGTACAACAATGTGATTGAGGCATTTGCTGAGGCGGGTGATGCCAAAAATATGGAACACACATTTAACCAGATGCGCTCTGAGGGGATGAAGCCAGATACAAAGACCTTCTGTTGTCTAATAAATGGGTTTAGCAAAGCAGGCCTTTTCCATAAGGTGGTGGGCATGGTCAAGCTTGCTGAGAGACTTGATGTGCCTGCAAATACGTCTTTCCACAATGCTATTCTTGAGGCATGCGCAAAAGCAGATGATCTGATGGAGATGGAGAGGGTCTTCATGCACATGAAGCATAAGCAGTGTGATCCGGATGCCATGACATATTCTATCTTGGTGGAAGCTTATCGTAAGGAAGGAATGACTGACAAGATTTATGCTTTGCATCAGGAGAACCCAACTTTGGTTCCAACTGATTTTGTCATGGTGTAACTGACTCGCTGACTGAATAATGGTTCAGACATATTTAGGCATGGCTGCATTGGTGGAAAAGTTCTTTACTGTCCACGTTTGGAGTTGATAATGCTACCAAGTAGAGTGGCAGCCATTCTCGAACTTCATTTTGTCAGTTGGCCTGCAGAGTTAGTATCTGTATCTCCTTCCATGAACTCTGGGGGGTTTCACTATATCAATTGAAATAGGTCAGTAATGTCTGTAGCTCTGATACGAGAAGTCATACGGCTTGAAAGCTCCCCAGCAAGATGTGGCCATCTTGAGATGCTTTGAGTTTAGCACAGAGTTGATCAATGGTAACAAAATTGTATGTTTCTCCAGTATATGGCTTCAATATTTGATTCTTTTTTTGGCAAGAACTATAGAATAAAGAATTCTTAGTTTCTGTTGGTAAAATTTTCGATTACCCTGTCTGTACCTTAATTTGCATCCGATGGCTTCAGATTAACAGTTGGTATTTCATGATCTTTTCACAAAACTATTGCTATGACTTCTTGTAAGTTGCACATATGGTGAAACTCGGAACATGTGTCTACAAAGGTAGGCAGTATGTTTCCTCTAGCACCCTTAATGTGTAGTTTATCTATTATGTGTAATTGTGTATCAAACAATAGGGTAAGGCAGCTTATAAAATTTATTTTCCAGATTAAAAAAATGTGGATTCCTGCATAAAAAGGAAGGTTCGATTGGAGTCTACAGAAAGGTAGAGAGGCTAGGATTATATTTTTTTAAATGAATATATTATTTCAGAACAATGCCATTTTCTCTTAGGAAAACATTGTAATGATTTTATACATTAACCAGGGTGATTTGCATAGTTTTCAACAAAATGCAGTTTGCAGTATGATTTGCCCTATATTGTTCGATGTCACGTGTTATCAAGTGAATGGAAAAAACAACAGAGTGTTTTAGTCCCAAACATGTTGCTGTAGGCTTTAGTAAGTGAATTGATGAAATAAAAATCACTTAGGGCCTTAGTGGCCTCCCCTACTGTATTTCCCCACTTAAAAAACAAATAGTAATGAAATGAAATGACGTATGGTGTTGTGAGAGCAATTATAGAAAGTTGATTTGTAGTATTTTTTTAAAAAATATAGTAAATGATTTTTTATTGTTGTATTTTAATTGTTGAGTAAATGGTTTTTAATTGTTGTGTTTTAATTTAGTCCCTACCGAACTGTAGCTGGGGTAGTAGAACATCTCCTCGAATCATTCGAAATATCGTAGAATGTTGAATCACCTGTGGCAAGTCTCATCTTTTCACTGCCTGAAATGCCTCTTATCGTTAATTTCATCACCCATGATTATACCAGTGCATATGTCAAGTCCCATGATTTGTAAGGCTATTAACATGTTATGCACAACTAGTGTTTCTTAATATTCAGGGGATCTTGAGCCTATTTTATTGTGCAACAGTTACCTTCATAATATAGTCTGTTTCCATGCTTGTTTCTAAACCTTCAACAGATACCATCTATAAAAGATATATCTCCACTCTTTTGCCAAAAGAAAAAAAAAGATATAGCTTGACTGTAACATGTTACAGATGGGAATGGAGTAGAATTTTGCGCATTGTATGTTTGTTTAGATAATCAAATTGGAAGAGCCCTACCATTATGGCCCAACATTGCATTATGGTGCGCACACATGGAAAAGCATAAGGTTAGTATTTATCCAAAACCAACCAGGTCAGAAACTAGAACTAGGAACAGGCAGTAGCTTCTTCGATTTTGTACCCTACATGAGCTTCTACATGCCTGGTACACCTCTGCTAAGTATGGGATTTGCCATTATTCATTCAGAAATATTTCATTTAGCAACATGAAAATTTATTTAATGGTTTGTGTGCTCAATAACCGTGAGTTCATGGAAGCTGGATATTTCAATATGTGTTATGCTTACCGAAACTTTTCTATAGACCATTCTTGAATCAACAGGGTCTTCAAAATTGATCTAAGTTTAGGCTGAACCAGTAAGGAGGAGACAAACAATGTTATTACTCTGAGACTCCAGATATGCTCCTTGTGCCTGTGATGAATGTTGTGCATTCCTTACCTTCGATGTGTGACTGCCAGCTAACAACATAGATCAATTTCCTCATAATAATTTTGTGCAAGTGTAGATGTTAATTGGTGGGGCAATGGATAACAAGTTTGTGTTGTTCAGTTGGCAATTAACTTTAACTTGTTTGTCCTTCAATTGACAGGAAACAAATGTTAATTAGGGCAAATCGATTCCTCAACCATCTGATGTGATTTTCAAATTTTCTGTATTTCTGCAGCTCTTGGAGTGGCCTCTATGGGTAAGGGAGAAATAGCCGGTATGTGAAGTGCCTGAAAACCTTTTACTTCAAGCTCTTCTAGATCAAGCTTGCTAGTTGGTGCAAAGCTTCCTTGGGCTTGTCTGTATGATGGTGAACCCCACAGGTATCACTACTTTTATTCCTTGGGCTTGCTAGTCAGAGCTAGGACTGAAGATAACTTCTTTTTGTCTGAAATTACTGGGCCCAGGAACATGGGATTGCAATTTCATACAAACCATGTTACTCCAATATTTTGCTTTCTTGTGCCTTTTTATATTTTTTGCATAAGTTTTTTTTCCTGTGTTGGTGGCACATGTTTGGTTTCATTCTAACCTACCCCACCTTGCTCGGAACATTTTCTGAGCTGACAATTTATATTGCACGTCTAGTGTGGAAAATTTATATGATCAATAATGGAAGGCAAATATACAGAAATTAGTCTATCCAGTAGGGTAGCTATTGTTTCATGCCTAGTTATTATGTTATTTGTTTGCTTGGTCTAATATTTCTTGCAAATTTCATTAAGAACTTCATCATTGAACGCAACTGAGCTTCAGCTCGAGGCCTTGTCCACTAGCAAACATGAGAAGAACATTTAAAACACAAAAGAATAGTAGCACAACATTTTTAAAGCAAGTCTCATAGTGATTTCAGTTATAATAGTACGTACATGTAGTGACCTGAATCTAAACAAATATTCAACTCAGTTTCACCAGATTCAGAGCTAGTTTTTGAAAGAAAAATCATAATCTATTAGGTCTAGGAAGTGACCTCGATACCTTGAGGTTGTGAACCTCAACGAGGACAGCAGCATCAGCTCCTTGGTCTGTGTTGATGCCGGTGATGTTTCTCTCAGTGAACGCTGTTACCGGACCATCAGGCTCTGTTGACAAAATGAACAGCAGCCAGCAGGGTTGAACTTAAATAAATGCAGGTTTGAACGCCTGTATTCTAGGCTGCTATCTGGAATAAGACCATCGACAATCACTTCATTTGATGTCATGAAAAATCTAAGGTCTCTAAGTGCATCATGCATTATTCTGTTACTAGTCACTTACAATTCACATATGACAAATATAATCGTACAGGTTGAATCGGGCATACCTTGTAGGCTTACCAGCATCCTATCTTACAGTTTGGAAATACAGTAACTTGGGATACCCTAAGGAATTTCTAGACAATCTTACCCTTGCTTATTTTGCAAGGAGGTTGATTTGAACTCATGACGGATATAAGTGGAGAGACTCCACCACTGCACCAGGCCCACCATTCCTATATAGAAGCTGACAATGAAAAAAAAAATTAAGAAATGGTGCTTCTATTTTTCACAGGACGCTTCCTCTTAGTAGCTGTAGCTTTCAGCTCCTTAATCTCACAAGCATAGATGTAGTTATAGTAGGGTGGTATGCGAGACTTCCATGCTAGGGCTTCAAATCTCCTAGGAAGCTTTGCATTCCCATACATCATGTCATGCAACGTAATCTTGGGAACCTTCTCTTGTGAAGAGCATTGATACTGATGATAAACCATAATTTCTTCAGATCTTCTACACATTCTCCCAAAATATGGGGTCTATTTTGGTTCAGAAAATCATATGGATGCTCTCCAAATTTGGAGACATGCTTTTGGATGTGACCTCTCATGAACGCCACAACCTTCAACCAGAAGTGGATATCAAAGTTGTCCCTCAGCATATGGGCAGTGATGTTTGCACCAATCAAGGTTCCGTTCAACATCCTGGCTATCTCCATGGCCAGATTAGCAAGCCTAGGGTGTACCGTAGGATCCGTGCTTCCAAATGTAAGTGTCTTAAAGAAATACCAGTAGGCCTCATGTGACAGATGCTTTAGAGTTAAAGCTCGTGTTGTTCCAAGCTTCGTGACCTTGTCGGACCAGCTTGTGATTATGATTTTACTGCCCCTTGGCATCCACCTTTTAGATGCCGAATACACCCTATTCCATGAATCTTCGTTAAGATCCCTGACTACCTCAACAACAAGAAGTAATCTCCCTAACCCATCTTTGCTGGAATCTGATATGCGATTTTGTTGTTTCATTGCACATCCTTCCCTGAAAGCAGCTAGCTCATCATCTGTCAAATCATGGTCGCTCAAGAACACGATTCCTGAAAAATGATCACGGACTCTTTCATCCTTGCAGACATGTCCAACAAGAGTACTCTTGCCGACTCTACAGGAAGGCCCAGGACCGACAGTTGGTAGGACCTCAAGTTCTTCAGCACCATGAGGTTGTGTGTGCAACAGAAAGTTGATAACAAGTTCTGCTTCCATCTGCCGGGCAAACATGCCGTTGCCCAACAGGAGATGCATGCTGTAAGGTTGGCGGTACTGGCGAGGGTAGCTTGTCAGGAAGAGCGCAAGCTCATTTGCATCAAGGATGACGGACCTCAAATTGTCAAGTGCCACTCGCATTCCTTCAAGAATCTGTGCACCTCTACCGGAGAAACAGAAGCCTTTCCTAGAATTTACTTTGGACAAAGATGAAGAGTGACTCACAGGCTGATCTTTGGCATCCTCCTCGTCATGAGGTTGGTATCTGAAGGTGTCGAGCATGTAGTGGCCCTTGTGCATGGCGTTTCTCAGCATATTCAGCTGGTGGAGCATGGCTTGGTTTGCGATGTGCTGTCCCATGGCCTCATCGACAATGACCTGTGCCCGCAGGAGAGCCCTTTGCAGGCTGTCCTCCATTTCCAGTGCTGGCGGCTTGGAACACTTGTTGATGATGAAATTTATGGATCTGGAGGCCAGTTCACCCAGGATGGAAGCAACTAAAAGCTCCATTTGGGGCTCTTTCCTCAGGAAGATAATGCAGGAGATAGGCAAGACTATAGGCAGCAAGTATGATGTTTCTGAAACTCTCTATGTTCTATATTCCCTATCAAAAATCCAAGGAGAGCAAGGATGTATAAGAGCAACTGAACTCAAGGATAAACTGAGAGAGTCAATAGTCCATGAAAACCATGTTTGACCTTTGGAGTTGGGATCACTTTTGCCTTCGGCTGATTGTTCTGATCTACTAGCTGTGTGAACAGAAACAGCCATTGACTGCTGAATCCTGAGCCTTTGCTTCGTAAAGCACTGATCCATCACCATTTATGATTTATGTAATTGATTCCTTACTCTTCCTGTTTCTAGTCTTGGATCTAAGACAGAGGTCTTGATCAAATACTTGTCTTCGCATAATGAATAGCACTCTTGTTGCAAGGAGTCCAGCCTCCAATATGGAGATGCTTTGTCTGCTACTCCTGGGAAACATGCTATAATAATTATATATCAAAACTTGGCGTGTGTTTTTTCTTCTGCGTATTCTTCTCCAGCATTCCAAAGTCCAAATTGTGTTCAAGAGAAAAAAAAATCCAAACAGGTGAATTCTACCTGGAAGTAAAGCTGTGTTTAGTCAAAATGGTGTCTAGTCTACTGTGCACAAAATAAAACTGGTAATTTCGTAAACTGTGTTAACTAAAACATTTGCTTTCGGTTTTTACGGTGTAATAACCTTGTAAACTCTTTTTTGAAAGGTATAACCTCTTGTAAACTAAAATAACTGTTAGATATGAACATGTCAGTATCTATTAGCAAATTACTCCCTCCATTCTTAAATATATGACAATGTTAAATTTTTTCATTTGTTTGACTATTCGTTTTTTCTACAAATATTTTTGTAAATAGATAAACCTACAAGTTAAATCTAAAGTACATTTGACAATAGACATAATGATACACATTTTACTTTAGTTAACTAACTCGTTTAATAGATATTGGTGGTCAAAGTTGGAGTAAAAAGTCAACGCTGTCATATATTTAAGAACGGAGGGAGTATATGCACATATTAGACTATGCGTGAGAAGCTTAGTCAAAGAATTATCTGCACTACCTGAAAAAGAGACAGAGAAAGACAGCGCATTAATCCTTGGGAGTTAAACCATTACAGCAAGTATTAGCAAAGTCACGTCAACAGCTAATGTGGATTAGCCTTAGGCGCCCTGTCACCTCATATTTTAGACCCACATGTCAGTATTTGAGGCAAAATGTAATATATAAATATATGACGCTACGCTTATGAGTTATGGCAACACATTCCCTCCTTCCACAAATATAAGGGTTTATGAGTTTATCCTAACTCATTTTTTTTAAAAAAAATAATAATTTCAGGGACAACTCTGGCCTAACTGACTATGATATATGAGAACAAAAGGCGATCTAGAAAATGAGATATTTTATTTCAATCCATGAAGGACAACTGTCCCTTTCTGACCTGTTACTCTTTGACTCGTAACAAGGGCTGAAAAGTTGCTCCATCTCTAGAAGGCAACCGGTCATGGAAAACACCAAACATGAACGCCGTTCAACTGAAAACATACAGACGAAAGCTCAGGTCTGAAGCCCCGGCTGAGGCTGCTATCTGTTGATTAACACTCGTACTTACATATAAAAAAAGATGTAGCAGTACATTTGACAATCTTGCAACCTGTTATACATTTGGACTGTGATGTATGTAACCTCTGACATCCTACCAAAACAAAAAGAAAACATATCCTCCTACATAGGCCAGCTAATGTCAAAATTAACAAAATGTGACTCCACTTTTCATAGTACGCTTCCTCTTGGTACCTGTATTTTTTAGCTCTTGAATCTCACAAGTAGTGGTATAGCTATAGTAGGGTGGTATTTGAGATCTCCATACTAGGGCCTCAAATTTTCCATGAGGTCTAACGTTTTTATATATCACATCATCTAATCTTATCTTCGGAACCTCCTCTTGTGAAGAGCGGTCAGACGGATTAGAAACCATGATAACTTCAGAAGGTGTAGCCATTCTTTGAAGGTGTACTGGTTTACTTTGGTTCCGATCATCAAATGGACCCTCGCCGAATTTGGAAACATGATTTTGGATGTATTCTTTCAGGAAGATCAGGACCTTGTGCCAAAAATGGATATCAAAATTGTCCCTCAACAAATAAGAGACGAGGTGTGCGGCAATAAAGCAGCAATTATGCATTCTGGATATCTCCATAGCCATCTGTGTAAGCCTCGGGTGCATCTCAGGATCCACGCTACCAAATGTAAGTATCTTGAAAAAATACCAGTACTCCTCTTGTGACATATAATTCAGAGTTAGAGCTCTTGTTGTTCCATACTTTACAACCTTGTCAGACTGGCTTGTCACTATGATTTTGCTACCACTTGGTAGGCATCGTTTGGAAGCAGAATACAGCCTCTTCCACACTACTTCATTGAAGTCTGCAGCTAACTCAACAATAACTAGTATTCTCCCTTCTTTGTTTGGTGCGCAATTTTGAAATATATTTTCATGACCTTCTCTAGGAATGGTTATTTTTTCGTCCCTGAATTCATGGTCGTCGGTCCATAACACAATTTCTGAAAAATAATCACGGACTCTTTCATCCTTGCAAACATGAGCAACAAGTGTTCTCTTTCCGACTTGGTAGGGACCGACGATCGGCAGGACCTCAAGTTCTTCAGCACCATGAGTTCGTGTGTGCAACAGGAAGTTGATGGCAAGCTGCGCTTCCATCTGGCGGCCAAACATGCAGTTACCCAGCAGTAGATGCATGCTGTATGGTTGACGGTACATTGGGGGATAACTTGCTAAGAACAGGACCAGTTCATTTGCATCATGGATCATGGAGCTCAAACGATCAAGCACCTGCTGCATTTCTTTCAAAATTTGTGCACTTGTTCTACTGGACAAGAAATCTCTGACACAGTTTACTCTGGAATTCAGTAATAAAGGGTGACTCACAATCTTATGCTTGGTGTCCTCCTCCTCCTCATCATCATCAGGTTTGCATCTAAAGATGTCAAGCATATAATTGCCCTGGTGCATGGTGTCTCTCAGCATGTTCAGCTGCTGGAGCATGGCTTGGTTTGTGATGTGCCGCCGCATGGACTCATCGACGATGACCTGCGCCCGGAGGAGAGCCCTTTGCAGGCTATCCTCCACAGCAGGCGATGGCAGCTTCGAGCACTTGTTGAAGATGAAATTTATGGATCTAGAGGCTAGGTCACTCAGCACTGCAGAAAGGAAAAGCTCCATTTGGGGGCACTCTCTCCTCACGAATAAAACACAGCGTTTTTTTTTTTTTGTTGGGGGGGGGGGGGGGGGGGGGGGGGCTGGCTTGTTCTACGTTTCTTATCAACACTCCAAGGAAATCAAGAACATATATAGAGCCCAAGGATAAAATAGGAGTCAATAGTCCATTCAAACAATGTTTGATGAGCACTTGTCTAGTACTCCTGTCTAACTTCAGAAATTTTTTGGAACCACTCATATACTTGTACGTGTTGACAGATGACGTTTAGCTATATTTTGTTTTTTTCCCACCTCATTCCAAAGTCCAAATAGACCTTCATCAGTCAACAATACTCGAGAGAGTAAGCTGTTGCAGTCTTGGTGGCCAATCTACTGTGCACAAAATAAGAATATTCAACTAGTAAAAACATCGCTTTTGGACCATAGATTCTCCAGTGTACGAATATTCAACTAACGCATGAGAGGTTTCGTCAAAGGAAAAAAAAAATCTGCAATACAGGAAAAAGAGAGACAGAGAAAACTATATCCTGATTGTAGGTTTTCCACAATAGGGAGAATCTTATCAGAAATCATGGTTGAATTTGCAGTCTTATAGTACAGCTACTTGAAAGATTTGAACCTATACAGCTACAATCACATGAAACCATTCAGATCAACAGGCTGCCATCTCCTTTTCCAAGAATTTCTGGACCAGTGATTTGTAGGAAGGATACTTAATCTTAGTGAAACAAGAGGGCCTGCATGATTTTCAACAGGGAGTAGATAAGTCGCTCCATCTCCAAATGGCAACCAGTCATGCAAGCCACCAAACAGTACATGACCATTAGGCTCTGTTGACAAAATAGTCTGCATAGTTGAACTGAAAACCCTAGTCTGAAAACCGACTGAGGCGGACCATAGCTCATGAAAATTCTATGCCTCTCAACGTCATGCGTTATTTTATTAATAAACACTAATAATTTACATATGAAATAAAATTTAGCAGTATTGTAACTTGTCGCATCCTATTATACATTCTGGCTTGCAGTAGTATGTGATATCCTACGAAAGGTACATAAATATATCATTATATCATATATAAGCCAGACAATGAAAAAAAAAAACTTAACAATGTGTGACCACATCCGTCATGGATCGGAACGCTTTCTCTTGGCAGCTGTAGATTTGAGCTCTTGAATTTCACATGTAAAGACATAGCTATAGTAGGGCAGTATGGGAGACTTCCATCCTAGGACCTCAAAATTCCCATGAGGCTTAACACTTCCATACATGACATCTTGCATTTTTATCTTTGGAACCTCCTCTTGTGAAGAGCATTGATACAGACCACAAAGCACGAGATCTTCAGAAGGTGTAGCCATTCTTCCAAGATGTGCAGATCTATTTTGGTCAAGACGATTAAGTGGATGCTCACCGAATCTGGAAACATTCTTCCGGATGATCCCTCTCAACAACACCAGAACCTTGCACCAAAAGCGGATGTCAAAGTTGTCCCTCAGCACACAAGTAGTGATGTTTGCACCAATGAAGGTTCTTTTCAGTGCCCTGGCTATCTGCATGGCCAGGTGTGCGAGCTTCGGGTAGGTCTCGGGATCCACGCTTCCAAATGCTAGTGTCCTAAAGTAATACCAGTATGCCTCGCAGGACAGAAATTTTAGAGTTATTGCCTGAGTTGTTCCAAGCTTTTTAATCTCGTCAGACCGGCTTGTGATTATGATCTTACTACCACTTGGCAAGTACCGCTTAGAAGCAGAATACAGCCTCTTCCAATCACCTTCACTGAAGTCTCCAGCTAACTCAACAACAACTAGCACTCTCCCATCTTTGTTCGACACACAATTTTGGTATTTCATCACACATCCTTCTCTAAGGGTGGTTATGTTTTCATCTCTGAAGTCATGATCACTCAAGAAAACAATTTCTGAAAAATAATCATGAACTCTTCCATCCTTGCAAACATGGGCAACAAGAGTGCTCTTTCCTACTCTGAAGGGACCGACAATTGGCAGGACCTCCAACCCTTCAGCAGCACCAGGAGGTCTTGTGTGCAACAGGAAGTTGATGACATGTTGTGCTTCCATCTGGCGGCCAAACATGCAGTTTCCTAGCAGGAGGTGCATGCTATAAGGCTCGCGATACATACGGGTATAGCTCGTCAGGAACACGACCAGTTCATTAGCATCAAGGATCATGGATCTCAAACTGTCAAGCACGGCTAGCATTTCTTCCAAAATCTGTGTACCTTCTCCACCAGGGAAGTAGAAATCTTTTACAGAATTTACTTTGAAGAGAAGAGAAGGGTGACTCACGATCTGATCTTTGGCGTCCTCTTTGTGAGATTGGAACCTGAAGGTGTCAAGCAAGTAACAGCCTCTGTACATGGTGTCTCTGAGCATATCCAGCTGCTGGAGCATAGATTGGTTTGTGATTTGCCGCACCATGGCCTCCTCGATGATGACCTGCGCTCGGAGCAGGACCCTTTGGAGGTGATCATCCACATCCAGTGCCGGTTGCTTGGGGCACTTGCTGATGAAGAAATTTATGGATCTAGTGATTAGCTCACCCAGGACTGCTGAAAGGAAAATCTCCATCTGTGGCTCCAGCAGAAAGGATGCGGACGGGAAAGACAACAAATGTCAGCTTGATGTTTTCTGATCTCTGTATTCTCTGTTTCTCGTTAAAACTCTAACAGGAGTAATAAGGACATATAAGAACAAGTACAACTGAACAAGACAAGGAGACCTAAACTGAGTCAGTCAACCGGTCATTCATATGCGTCACCTTTGGGACTGCTTTCACCTTTGCCTGATCCTTCTGATTTGACCTTTTCTCCACCTTTATTAACAACTACTGGTAGACTAAGACTAGGCTAAAAGCTGAGAAAAGTACAGCTCTTGACTGTTGTCTCCAAAGCATTCGCTTAGTAAGCCACACATTTTCTCTGTATAGCATGTGCGATACAAAGGTCAGAAAAATCAGATTGTAACATAACGCTGGAAGTGCAATCTCTCGCCTTTGTTCAATTTGACACGCTGTTCTCATGTTTCATTGCACATCCTTCTCTAAAAGTGGAAGCTACCTTGTCATCTGTAAAATCATGGTCATCCTTGCAAACATGAGCAACAAGGGTGCTCTTCCTGACTATGGCTGGACCCACAATTGGCAGGACATCCAATTCTTCAGAACCATGAGGTTGTTCGTGCAACAGAAAATTAATGACAAGTTTTAGTTCCATTGTTACCCAACAGGATATGCACGCTGTAATGCTGGCGATACAGGCGAGGGAGGGCAGCTCAACCAACTCATCCACATCAATTAAGTGCCTCTCGTAGTGGTCCCAAGATCTCTGCACTTGCAGTGGAGAAATAGGGAGAATTAACCTTGGATAGGAGCATAAAGAGACTCACAGTTTCATCTTTGCCGCCCTCCGCATACTGAGGCTGGGTGTCAAGTGTGTAAATAACCTCGGTGCATGGCATCTATCAGCATGCCCAATAGCTGGACTCACTAACGATGACCTGCGCCCGGAGGAGAGCCCGTGGTTGGTTGTCCCCCACGGCCAACACTGGCAGGTTCGAGCACTTGTTGATGATAAAATTTATGGAGAGTCATCAGCTCACCCAGGACTGCAGAAAGGAAACTTTTCATATGGGACTCTCTCCCTCCTCAGGAAGACAACGCTGCAGGATGGGTAAGACAACAACACACTGTAAGTTTTTTATGTTTCTGGAGCTCTATATATTCTATGCTCCTGATGAAACTCCAAGTCCAAGAAGAAAAAAGGAAATAAAAGAATTAAGAACAACTGGACCCAAGGGGCAAAGACAGATAAGGAGTCAATAGTCTCTAATCACATGTTTGACCTTTGGGGCTGCTTTCGCCTTCACCTGATTATTCTATTGACCATATCTTTGTTAACAAGTACTACAAGGCTACAAGCTGAGAAAGGTACAGCTCTTGACTGTTGACTCCCTACCCTTCTATCACCATCTATCATCAATATAATTTCTTTGCAGAGCACGTATACTATTAAGTGATGAAGGTTAGAAATATCAGGTTGCCAGATTAGCATCTATATGTCCTGTGTATCAGCCAGGAACAATATTAACCAGTGTCTCCTGTTACATTTTTGACTAACTGACTGAACATAAATTGCCTCTAGGCTAGATGCACTGCAGAAGTGCAGATTCCCAAAAAAGGAAATAACTCTCTTGAATTAGCTGATATCAGTAACAGTAAAATTTTAATGTTATTTCAAAAGGTCAGTTCCCTGCAAACATTACCTGAGCATTAGGGATTAGCACATGCTCCAAAAAAATCAGAATAATGTATCTTGAGTCCTCCGTCGTTCCAACACTGCTTCTGAAGAGTGCAGTGATGATTCTCTAACTGACATAAGAATATGAACAATTCAAAAGACAATCAATACTCATGTATGCCTACGGATGTTATTCAACCATTCAGATCTGCAACGTTACTGTCCGATCAGAAACTATGCGCAGCTACCCTTTGAACGTTCCATGTGTTTTCTTCTGTATGTGAACTAAAAATATCTGCAGCCATCAAAGGCTGGAAAGACTTATTCCTAATCCTAGCTACGAATTTTGAAGGATTTCTGTAGGATTGTACTCTCTAGAACATCTGTAGGACTGTACCCATTCATGCAAAAACTCATAAATTTCAAATGGAGCCTGCAAGTTCACTTACTGAAACATTAACTGAATGTTTGAGGGCATTGAGCACCTCCTGATTATTGAGAATGGCACAAAATGCACGTCAGGTATTATTTCCTTTGTTCCTCAGTTCTCATGGTTCATGTGACACGATATGAAAATTTGGAATCAAACTAAAATTAGGCAGAAGTAGCACGGCATATATGAAAATTCAGAGCATTGATTCAAATGCTTGTTTTGTTGAGCATACATATGTTTACACAAGAATGTATTCATCCTAAGCTTCAATTGTAAGCTAAAATTCAGGAGTACACACAGAGTTACAGTTTACAAACAAGGCAATGATCCACTAAGACATTTACGAGAATTCGAGAAAGGAACCCCTAAACAAAACATATAACCATTGAACACTAACAAATCAAACCAGAACCCACCATAAAGCTTATACTATTTACCATTACCATGACCCAGTTTTCCCTTGACTGAGAAATCTGTACATAAGCACCTTAGGCACCTGAACTTGGCCCCTCACCTGCCGAGGGCACTCCCAGTGCTGCAGAAATACACAAAAATTGGAAATCCATCAGCTGGTTGAGTAAATATTAGCTCTCAATAAACATTTGTTTCTAAACAGAAACAAAAAGCAACATGTTGCAGGCTAACCAAACACCAGCCCACAAGGTAACCATTGCACTTGATCATTGAGATAAATGGACTCATAACTCAAGAAAGGATACCTCTTTTTGTGTAGCACTTGTATCATCTATGTTGTTCCGTGACATTCACAGATCATAACTCAGAAACGTAAGGGGTTAAAGATAGGCAGGGGGCTGACTTTGGGAGTGTAAAAGCTCACGTAGGTCGTACCCTTTTTTTTATTCCTCTCCTGTTGGGTACTTTACCATGCCAGCCTAAATTCAGATAAGTTTCAAGACCCTACAGAATTTCTTGGTATATCTGCCAATTTGAAGCATGGTAGAATACCTAGATAAGAGAATTTTTTTTTCTTTTATTGAATTGTGATATACCACTTTATTAATTCATCATTTTTTGTTACAGATAACCACGGATGTACTGAATTAAAGGTATACAGGACGAATGAAGCTAGTACCTGGAGTGTGGAAGTTCATGTAGGGGAAAATTCCGGAGAAGCCGGTGTCCTTGGATACCTTTGTGACCTGGCTGGACTTTAGATCAATGGTGAAGAGGCCATCACCCGTCCGCACAAAAATGAGACCGATGGCATCGACAAAGCCAACCACATCAGAGAAGGTTGAGAGGGCACCAGCGGGGAGCAGCGTGTCCAGCTCAATGACTCTGGTCTGTGCCCAACGTGCATCTCCTCCAGGACACGCCTCCCTCGACCACAGGTAGATTGCGGACCTGTCTGCTGTTGCGAATCCCAGACGACCATCAGTCCTGGTTGTGAGCGCAATTCGCTGCCAATTGAAGTGAAGTAGTGGCGGCAGGCGAATCACGGCCATTTCCTTTGTGCCCAAATCGTACTCGAGGACTGCGGTGCCCATCTGGAACGCAAAGTAAAGCACATTCCCCACAAGGGCACTGGGCGCGAAATCAACACTGTCGTTGGGATGCCGGGCAGATGCGGGCTCACTCCACGCATCCGCCTCTGACGAGTAGACGTGGGCGAACATCTCATTGCTATTGGTGCCCACCACGACGACGAGGAAGTGCCCGCCGCAGCAGTCGAGGTGATTGCAGGCGGCGCCGGCCGCGCAGAGCACGGCGGCGTTCCAGCTGTACGGGTACGGCGCCCACTGCAGCGGTGGCAGATCACTACGTTGGTCGGTGACGGGGTCCCAGACGACGAGCGGAGGGCACCCCACGCCCCCGGAGGCGGCGTCGCGGCCGGGGTCCCAGCGGAGGAGCACGCGGCCGTGGCGTGCGTCGAGGGCGCGCCAGCCGAGGAGGAGGCCGCCGCCGGCGCGGGGGAGCCCGGGCGGGCGAAAGGCGGAGGCGGGGACGAACCGCGCGCCCGGACCGGCGTTGCAGAGGAACCCCAGCAGGGGCGGCGCGCGGTGGAGCTCCCGGAACCGGCGGCGGAACCTGGCGCCCGCGAGGAGCGCGCACCAGCGCCTGCAGACGAGCGCGGCGGCGACGAGGCGCGCCGGGTCCGCGGGCGGGAAGCGGAGCAGGACCTCCTCCTCGAGCTCCTCCATCAGCGTGCTCGCCGGCGGCGGATCCGCCGCGTCCATGGCCGGCTCGGGCCGGCGAGCGGCGGCGCGGGGTGGGGTGGGGCAGGAGTCAACGGAGGCGGGGGTGGAGATCTTATCCGCTAGCGTCCATGACCAAGCTGGAGGCAGCCAGGTCAGGTGGTTTGTGCGGGGTGGTTCCGGCAGGTGGGGCCGCGGGAGCAGGGAGGGTGGCGGTTTTGCTTTGACTTGGTCGTCTTGTGATCCTGGCCGCGGGAATGGGATCCGACGGCCCAGGTAACCTGGAGCCCGGACGGCAAATGAGATACCGTCCACCCCGCGTGTCTCCGCTCGCCGTCGGCGGCGCCGCCGCCGCGCTCGGAGGTCGTCTTCTCCGCCGACGAGGCCGCAACGGCACCCGTTCCCCGAGTTCCTCCTACCCGCGCGGCTCCTTCGCGGCTACTGGTCGCGGAATGCCCGGCGCACGCGCCGACGCGCGGCGCATTCCCGCGACGTGCCCCCGGCTCCCCGCCGCCTCGTCGCCGTGGCTCTCTCCATCCTGTTCTCCTCCGACTCCGAGGTAAGCGCCGCCGCTTTGGGAGTCTGTGTCTCGCCGGCACCGAACCTATGGCCTCCGCCATGCCCCTTTTCTAGAACAGTGCGTGAGCTCGCCGGGTGCCCAGCGCGCGCTCCCCGCCCGCTGCCGCCGTTTGGCCAGGCCGCGGCGTTGTCGGAGGTCACAGCTTCCTTCCTGCACACGCGCTCTGCTGCTCGATCGATCGGGCCGGGTGCACCTTGGCGTTCAGTCACTTGACCTCTCTGGCGGACTTCGCCACGGACGTTGGCCCCGAGCGGCTCGGCGCCGTCTGCGAGGTCCATGTCGACGAGACGGTCACGCGCGCGTGTCGTCGGGGACCCAGAAGGAACAGGAACAGGTTTAATTTCCCATCAACCCCGGAGTGAATCAAGTCGGCAAGCTAGTTTGCAGGACGAGCTAGAGTTGCCGGTGACCCGTGGAAGAAGATGAACAGAGTGTCAGTTCAGTTTGTCAGGTGTTCAGCAATTGGGACCTCGAAACTCTGAACCATCTCACGTTTTCTATTTTGGTTCGTATGACTGAACTGCATGTTCTCCTCGACTTTGGGTACCAATGTGCTTCAAACAATCGGATGTTCATGTTCGAACCACATCACTGAAGTCACTTAGGCTAGCTTTGGGTTTCAGTCACTTTGAAATCTTCGAGAATTGCATGCTTCAGACTCTATGGCGCATAGAGGTTCCCAAAGTTTTCTTTTTTTTTTGGCAACATCAGTATTATATTAACCTGTATTTACTGATATATCTCTCCGTTCGGTTCAGTTCAGTTTAACAAATGTTCAGAATTGCATTGGGAGCTTCAAACTCTTGTATCAGCACTCGGTTCCTATTTTGGTTCATTCATACGACTGCATGTTTTACTCGACTTTTTTTTGAAACGTAAAACCGGCAGAGATTGCTGATTTTATATTAATTAGTAGAGGAGAGTTAAACAAGACCTAGGTCCAAAACGGAAATAAAAGAGTATGGCTGTACAGATAATATATACTGAAAAAATTAGTCGCCCATCATTGTGATTGGTCCCAGATGCTTTGCTCCCGCCAAGACCCAACATCATGCCTCCTTTTTTATTTTGCATATCAGTTGGTCTTGATTTAGGTATTTGCGTTGGAAAACCCCTGAATTCCATTCCTTCCTAAGTTCCGCAATCCCTTAAGGTGAGCTCCGCTCATGGATCCTACGGCTGACCACCACTCGCTGATGGTTGTAAATGTTGTCTAGTCGCCTCTTGCCGGGACATGTGTAGCTACCCATTCAAAAATCTTGTTCCATATGCTTAGATTGTAGTGGCATTGTGTCAACAGGTGTAACAAATTATCATCACGTGAGTGACAGAGCATGCAAATCTTTTGGTTTGGCCATCCTCTAGTAATTAGCCAATCCGCTATCCATAGCTTATTCTGGTATACGAGCCAAAAGAAGAATTTACATTTCGGTGGTACCCAAGTTCCTGGGGGATGGATCCGATGAATTGCGCGTCGTATGCTAAAGCCATCGTGCACTCTCCATGTTTGGTCAGCTTCCAAACAATAGAACCAGGCGTGCCTAGGGTGAGATGAATATTCCGTAGTCTGTTCCACAACTGGTGAATTTAGATAATTGCGTGCTAGATGAGATGGCCACTATGTTGATATCTGCTAACCACGCGTCGTTGGTTAGTGCATCTTTGACTGTTCTTCTTCTGTTCTTTGAGATTTTGTATATAGTCGGCGCTAGATTTTTCGACACAACTCCTTATAGCTATGCAGAATCCCTAAATCATGTTGTTTCCTCGTCACCTAGCGTGATGGTGCTGGCTGCCGCAAACAAGCAGCGATCCTTTCCATTGTATGGGATTTGCATGCCGACCCAAGGTTTGTGAGGTCCAGGGGCGGATCTACGGCCCGGGCTGCCGGGGCTGCAGCCCGGGGCGAGACCATGGAGTCCCTTTAACATATGTGCTGTTTAGCCTAACAAAATGAGGTTTAGGAGACAAGATTAGACTGTTTTAGGTGTGATTTAACAGCTCAGCCCGGGGCGCAGCCCCGTTTTGGATCCGCCCCTGGTGAGGTCCCTTCCATTCCTACCACAGCCAACGAAGCTGTAGAGCTCGAGCAAATTTCTTTAGGTTTAGAATTCCTAGCCCGTCCAATCTTGTTGGTCTGCAGGCTCTAGGTCATGCAACCTTACACTTCCCTGTCCCTGATTTTACTCGACTTTTGACGCCTATGTGCTTCAAATGGTCGGATTTTCGTGTTCCAAATACAGCGCAGGCCCAGCACACGATCGCACCTGTTCTCCCTGACCTCCGCCGGCCGGATCCTGACACGGTGCAGGCCTGACGTCGTAGCCCGGGCCGTACGCGTAGGTCGACCAGCGGCGCGCCTGCCCGTTCCACCTCAGGACGCGGCGTCGCCGTCGAACGCGACACTCTCTGGGCCGCGCATGCAGCAGCGATCCCCGGAGCGGCAGATGACAGGTGCTGGCTGCCTGGCTCCGGCTGCCGTCGATGGTGGCAGTCTCGTAGACGGGGCGTGCGGCGGACCACGGCCGGAGGAGGTGGCGCAGCAGAACGGCGAGCGACGAGATGGCCAGTGCCAGAAGCTTCTTCTCCCCCGTGATGATGCCCAGATCCCTGGCAGCGAGGGCGCAACCCCTGGAGACGTCGCGCTTGGGGTTCCCGGCGCAGGAGGGCGCGGCTGTGGCGGCGGGCATCGCCAACGGCGGAGGCCGGCCTGCCCGGGGCCGGGGCGAGCGAAAGGTGGAGACGGGAACGAAGCGCGCGCCCGGCCACGCGTCGCAGAGAGGAAGCCGAGCATGGGCGACCGCGCGGCGGCGCTCGCGGAACAGCCAGCGGAAGCCGGGCCCCGCGACGAGCGCGTTCGCGTTGCAGAGGCGAGCATGCGCGGCGCTCCGCTGACTTTTAGTCTCGAGATCCAGGCCGTGCGAATTCGATCCGACAGTCCACGTGGCCTAAAGGCCCGGACGGTAAATGAAATACCGTCCACCCCGCACTCGTCCAGCGCGCGCTCGCCGTCCGGGGTGGACGGCGGACGCCCAGCGCGCCCTCCGCGCTCGCCGCCACCGTCGCGCCCGAACTCGTCGGAGATCCACGCGCCGCGATTCCACCGGAGGTCGTCGTCCTTACAAGCGCGGCGCCTTCGCGCGCGTGTCGCCACCGCCTAGCTCGTCGCCGTGGCCATCCATTCCGCTAGCCTCCGAGGTAACCGCCCGCGCTTTGTCTCCTCGCCGACGGTGACCCGCGACCTCCGCCATGCCATAGTCTAGTAGCACAGCGTGTGAGCTAAGCTTCGAACTTGACTGGCACGCTCTGCGCGCGGCGCGCCTGTGCGTTCGTCTGCAAATGGCATCTCCGCACAACACGCATGGATGGCGGTACGTAAGAGCTCACTACCTGCTGTCAAAAAGCTTAACTTTCAGGTATATTACCTGCTGTCAAAAGGCCAAGTTCTCTGTGTATATACTGGAGTCTGAACTCTTCACACGAATGTACTGCAAGTGCTTCTCATTGTGTGAGCACTGAAGTAGTACTTGATCAAGATCTGTACTGTACCCGAGATTCAAGAGTAAGACTAGAAACAGGGTTGAATATGGAACCAGTGTACGCACACTATGTTGCAGGGAAGCCCAATTGCATAGATCATGAACTGCAATCGCAACATTCGGTCGAATGCTAAAGCAGCCCCAAAGTTCAGAGAATGTAAGTTCATGTTTGGCTCTGTTCATTCGATTGGTGCTAAGTACCAGTTAAACAGCTAAGGAACGAGTCCAATGGCGCAGCAGCTGCCGTTGCCTTCGCCGGCGCTCCCGCCGGTGGGGTGGGCATGGAGTCAGCGACGATGGAGGAGAGTAGAACGGTGAAGACCTCGTTGACTTGTCTCCATCATTGGCTCTTGACTAGTCGAGCCCTTTCGTCTTCTTTCCCACCTTGGGTTGGCCCGACAACAACATAGCAAGAACATACTGGTAGCTGAGAGGGGCGCTTCCGGACGGGTCGACGGCGGCGACCGTCGACGGGGCCGGAGGATGAGCCGCCGAGGGGAACACAGTGCGCGTCAATGTAGGGACCACATTGTAAAATTTCCATCAGAACTCAGGAGCTATATGTAAATAATCGGATCGTGATTAGTAGTCATGATCCAAATAAGAGGGTAATTTGCAAATATTCTTATCGCGATTAATAGTCGTGATCCAAACTAGGGGTCATTTTGCAAATCCTCCAGGCGGAAGGTATATATCCATTTTGCAAATCCTCCGGACCCTTTTGCAAACTAGGGGTCATTTTGCAAATCCTTCGGGCGGGCCGCCGCGGGCCCTGCCGCCAAGCGTCCATAGATCCGTAGGCTGTTTCTCCGCAGCTTCCAAGCATACCGTTCCCAGCCGCAGTCCTGTAGCGGGAGGGGACTGGGACGCGCGCGTTCGGCCACGGCACAGATGGAGCCGCGCCGCCGTGGTCGTCGTCTCCGCATCCGAGGCCACGCACAACACCACCCGTTCCCGAGCGCCTGCTTCCCTCGCGGCGCTTTCGCACCTATACTCGCCGCGGAATGCCCCGGGTACGCGCTCGTTGCCGTGCCTCGCCATCCTGTTCTCCTCGGAGGAGGTAAGCTCCGGCGCTTTGAGATTGAGGACCTCGCCGACTGTGACCGCGGCCTCCGCCATGTCGGTCGTCTAGAACAGCTCGTGAGCTCACGCTTTGTGCAGTTCAGGTTATCAATCAGATTGCAAGCTGTAACACGCATGGATGGCGGTAAAGAGTTCATTGCATGCTGTCGAAAATCCAATCAGAAACAAATACTGCATATCGAAAACTATTGACAAATAGATAGCATTCCGATAACCAACCAGATTGATAAAAAAAAATGGAATGTGTAGAAAGTAACAAAAGAATTAGTTAAGATTTCGATCCCACACGATCACCAAGAAAAAGAAATAAATGTACCCATCAAAATGAAATGCATTCAGGCAAACTTAGTGCTCAGCATTGGGTGGTGACTTCACCGTCGACGTGCCACAGCCTCCGAGTAAAACCTTTTTAGCATCCTGTAGAGTGAGCTGAACTTTTGCTCGCACGGAGATTCTACTCGCAAAACATTAGAGCACCAGCACTTTGCCTACATACGAATTCTGAAGCATCGGATAGAGCAAGCAGGGTAGGTTAACAAAGAAAACTTGGACTGTTCTGAATGATTAAAACCGCAACAAAGTTTAACATGCTATCTGCTGCATCACATGAGCTGAAATAAAAATGGGATTTTTGATGATCTTGCCCCTACTTTGAAGTGCAATTGTGTTTTTACCCTCATTTTTCTAACTTTGTGATTTTGCCCTCAACTATTCACAAGTCATTGTGATTTTGCCCTTGGTCTTTGCGTATTTGCCCCTGTTTTGACCGTTGACTAGGGGCAAAATCGCATTGAGTTATGAATAGTTGAAGGCAAATTCACAAAGTTGAAAAAATAAGGGTAAAATCACAATTACACTTGAAAACAGGGGCAAGAACACAAATGCCCCAATAAAAGATGATAGTAGCTAATTTGATTGTTCGGAAAAAATAGTTGCTAATTTGCTATGTCTATTTCTGGTGAGCACCCTAAGTTTGTCAAGGACTTGAAGAACCCACACTTGATTCCTCGCCTGAAGTGACCAGTGCCGCTCTTAGCACTGCAGAACAGAAAAAATAAAAATTTCAAAAACAATATATTTGTTTCTAACTAAACACAAGGAACCAACAATTTGATGCTAAAGTGCTAACTGCTTGCACAGGACAGGAAAACAGCAATCTCTTATTATCGTCAGTTCCACAAGTTAACAAACACACTAGATCGTATGAACAAAAGATGGACCCAGAAACTGCTGAACAACACGTATCCTTTTTCTTTACGACAAATCATCATCCATGCTTCTATGCTATTAAGTAGCATACCATAGCTAGCTAAGCTCGATCATACAGGTAGGTAATGGCCTTTTATGGTTACATTCCTGCAAGTTATTACCTTACTGGGAGCAGGGTTAAAGATATGCCACTAAATCAATACCTACGCGCGGTAGCCAATTGCAGCAGTGGCTATAATAAAAAGGAAATATAGGCCTATCACACTTGACAGTTCTACATGACATTAGGATAATAACAACTTTATTATAAAACAAATCACACAGTCTATTCCGAGACAGCAACCAATACATTCCCTAAATAGCAGGCTAAGAGAATTTAGTGGCTAGGCTCTAAACAACTAATAGCAGGCTAAATGAGGCTACAACGAGCTATATCGGCTAAATTGTACACTACTAGGGAATGGATCTTTCGTCCACTCCCTTAGTACCGGTCACATTTGGACCTAGTATTAATATTAGCATTAGTACCAGGTCCAAATTTGGGATCCACTGGAGGCCCTTTAGTACGGGTGGGAGCTTCACCAAGTACTAAAGGTCACCCATTAGTACTGGGTGGAGGCTCCACCCGGTACTAATGTGTCTGAAGGCCTTTAGTGCCGGGTGGAGACTCCACCCGGTACTAAAGCCATCCCCCGCGCGGTACCCGCTCCCACATGCATCCCTATCTTTCCTATCTCTCTCTCCCCCTCTCTCAGCAGAGCGCAACAGCAACAGCAGATAGCACGCGCCCGCTGCTCTCTCTCTCTCTCTCGCTCGCTCTCGCTCCTCTCCTTTCTTAACGCGGGCGGCGGGAGCAGCGGGGCGGAGACGGGCGGGCGGAGGGGCGGAGGCGAGGCGGAGGGCGGGGGCGGAGGTGGCGGGCGAGCGGAGGGGTGGTGGAGGCGGAGGGTGAGGCCAGGCGACGGGCGGGTGGAGGGGCGGCGGAGGCGGAGGGCGGGCAGTGGGAGGGGTTGGGCGGCCGGCGGGGGGAGGGGGGGAGGGAGGGAGGGCAGGGGCCGGCGGGGTTAGGGGTGTGGGGCGGGGATTCATTTTTTTTAATTTTTCAATACTCTTTAGCACCGGTTATCTCAAATCGGTACTCTAAAGGCTCCCTTTTAGTACCGAATTTCTAGTACCGGTTGCGAAACCGGTACTAAGGGGGTTCCGAACCGGTACTAATAACGTTTTCTCTAGTAGTGGGGCTATAGCCGGCTATTTAAAACCAACTGCGAATACAAGTGTACGTGCCTATAAATCCACCCTTTACAAAGGAATCACAACTGAGCAAACCTGAAGAAGAATAAGCAGGATCGGAGGTCAAGTGGTGTTACCTGGTATGTAGAAGCTGACAAAGGGAACGATGTCGTAGAAGCCACTGGCCATGGAAATCTTGGTTGCCCGCGCAGACTTGAGATCAAGACCGTAGAGCCCATCAATCATCTTCAGGAAGATGATGCCGGCGCCGTCCGCAAACGCAACCACACATGGCATGCTCCCGGGGAGGAAGGCATCAGCAGGAAGGTGCTTGTTGAGCTCGATGGATCTGCCCAACACCCATGCTCCATCCAACCCGTTAGGAGAAAGCTCCAGTGACCAGAGCCTGAGCACAGTATACTGCAGCCACAGCTCCGCGAACCCTAGCTTGCCGTCCTCCATGGCCATGAGCACGATGCGAGAGCCGTAGGCGAGCATGCGCGGCAGGCGAAGATGGTACATCTTGCGCGTGCCCAGATCGTACTTGAGGACCCTGGTCCCCCTGAGGAACACGAAGTGGATCGCGTTCCCGGCGAGAGCACCGGGAGAGGCGATGTCGAGGTCGTCGCCGGGGTGGTCGGCGCTGGTCGCGTCGCTCCACGCGCCGAACTCCGAGGAGTAGACGCTGGCGAAGATCCTCTCGGAGTCGATGCCGACGAAGACGACGCGGAAGGGACCAGCGTGGCAGTCGAGGTGGTCGCAGGCGGCGCCGGCGTCCGCGCCGCAGAGCACGGCGGCGTTCCAGTTGAGCACCTGGTGGGGCCGCTTCAGGAGGGGGAGCTGACGGAGCTGGTCGGTGGTGGGGTCCCAGACGGCGAGGGCGGACTCCTGGTCGCGGTGGGGCGCGGGGGTCCCCGGCAGCCTGTTGAGGAGGACGCGGCCGTGGCGGGCGTCGTGCGCGCGGTAGCCGCGGAGGTCGTCGCGGGCCGGGCGGAAGCCGCAGGTGGGGTTGGGGATGAATCGGGCGACGCCGCCGGTGAGGGTGAGGTTGGCGAGGACCCCCAGCACGGGGGGCGCGCCGCGGTAGCGCTCGCGGTAGCGGCGGCGGAAGCCGCGGTTGGCCATGAGGCGCGCCCAGCGCTTGCAGGTGAGCGCCGAGCGGAGGAGGCGCGCGGGGTCGTCGGCGGGGACGCGGACGAGGATGTCCTCGACGACCTCGTCGGGCAGGTGCGGCGGCACGCGGAGCGGCGGCGGCGGCATGGGAGCGTCCATGGCTTGCTTCGTTCGGGGGAAGTGAAACTGAAGTGTGGAGAGAGAGAGGAAAGCCGGGGGCGGCGAGGGAGTGGTTTAAGCCGAGTTGCCGACTGTGGACTGCAAGAAGCCAGCGGAAGTGGTCCGGGAGGATTCGCTTGAATTGAAAATCTGATGCCAAGGCAGCCGGGAGGATTCCACAAGTTTGATTGATTTTTTCCCAGAGGAATTTTGATTGTATTGGATAATCTCCTATCATAAAAGAAGGAATTATGCTACTTGTCCAACTTTGTCGATGGCTTCTTCTCCGGCGCCGGTGATGTTAGGGCGGGTGAGAGTGGTGGGTAGTGAGTGGGAAGACGATGGTAGCAGCGGCGTCATTCGCTATAGGTGGAGAGAGACGAGTGGATTGGCGGGAGCGGTACATTTTAAAAGGGTTAACGTGGAAGCGACAAGTGGTGGCAAATACGCCAACTTTTCGCTTTTGCGCGGGAAACGAGCGAAAAAGGTGGCGGTGAGGTATCTTGCCAAAGAAGAAAAATAATTTCAAAGGAAAAAAAGGTAGGTATGCCTTGTGTGGCTGCGGAGGAGGAAGGGGAAAGGCATTTGCAGGCCATGCTGGTGTTAGGCAGGGTTTTAAAATTCATTTTCGGTATTTTTTCAGTCCTATCGAAATGACCGAAATTCACAGATAAAATTTGAGTTAAAAAGGTAGATCTTTCAGTGAATAGAGCGATATTTCGGATGAACATGATTATAACATAGGATATTCATTTCAGTTCTAGATCGATCATCTAATAACTAGTCAGACCCAAAGAAAAAAAAGGAAAGAATAAAACATTTTGGTTCAATCCAAGGCAACATATAATTTGATAAAACTCCAAACATTATGGTCTAGGTAGAGTAACAAGTTGATTTCTAGTACCGTACCTCCTATCCAGTTCATAGACAGATCGAGGGTCACACTTTACACTTGTGTCGCCTGCCTGTCCTTCTCGGTTTAATTGAATATCGGATTAATCCAACCATTCACAAATTGTTGGTATATTTTTTGTACTATAGCTTGTACACATATTTTATATCAAGCCACCTATGTTAAAAAGCATAAATCTACTAATTTTCGAAATAGCAATACATTAACTATTGAGTACTCAGTTGGATTTTATGGTGGTGATTTGCTTTTTATGATTGACAAAAGTTCACATTTCATCCTTCAACTTTTCTTTTTGTCCAATTTTGACGAGCAACTCTAATATATATGGTTTAGTTTTAGTTTGGTTACTCTAACTTTCAATTTCATCTAGTTTTGACCCCTGAGCCCAAACATAGCGGTTCATGCTGATGTGGCAACAATTTGTTAAGTAGAAATGAGGGAAAATATTCAAACGAAGGGGGAAACAATTCTAAAGATATCTTTTGATACTAGAAATCCTATAAAAGTAACTAGAGCTTGTGAAACAAGTTCTACTAGATTCCAGTAAAGATTTAATAAATTCAAAATAGGAAAGGTTTAATAAAATTTCAAATAAATCCATATAGATCTTGTCAATCATTGACAAGAAATCTCTTCATCCTCATTAATGATTATGGCCATGGGATATCTGCTCTGAAAATTTCAATCAAAGACTATACTTTAAGTAAAAAAGAATCTTATGGACTTGGTTTTTGATGAGCATGAAGAGATTTCTTGCCATTGATATCATGGTCTATATGGATTTATTTAAAATTTTATAAATCCTCTTTTATTTTTTTGGATTTATTGAATATTTTATTCAAATCTCGGAGAACTTGTTTCATGAACTCTTGTTATTTGTGTGAGATTCCATGCGCCCCAAAATATGTCCAGGACTTTTCTGAATATTTTTTGGAGGTGTTTAAAATATCCTAAACCGCTTTGACTGGGCTGAGGGGTCAAAACTAGATGGAACTGAACGTTAGGGTGCCCACGGTATTGTAGCTAGAGGTCAAAATTAGTTGAAACTGAAGAGGTGATGAGTGAAATATGGACTTATTCCTTTGTGATTTGTGCTCCGATCCGCCTGTCTAAATTTCCCTCCCCCATGGCTTTCGCTAGCCAATTTCCTTTCCGCTTGGCTTTCGCTAGCCAATAAATGTTGTTGCTCTCTGGTTTGTTTGGCAGATTGTAAGCCCTGTGGCGTTTTTCTGAAATTCTGCTTGGCCAGTTGGTTGGAGTTAATCTGCCAGCTTGTATAGAGCGGTTTGTAGCAGGCAGGTGAGTGGCATGTCGAGGGAAAGAAGCGCGAGTTCACCCAACCCAAGGTCATTTCCGACGCATCATCCCTGCATGCCGTGTTGACACTTTCATTGAGATGCCCTCGCCTCCTCCTCCTCCTGCGCCGCCGCCTACTACTGCGCCTCAGTCCCTGGAGACAGCCCTGCTGCTCCCTGTCAGGGTCCAGGAGTACTCAAATCTGAAATCACTGCCATTCTCTCCCGGCAGGACTTGAACTCTGTTTGGCGAAGTCTTTCAGAGGTGCCCCGGAGTACGTGCATTTCACTTGGTGCCAAATCTTTTCGCAGTCCACACTTTCACTGCAAGCTGGTGTTCAGGAGTACAGGTACAGTAGGCTAATGCAGGGGCTCATCTCTCAGATGTTGCTCGTTCTTTTCTAATTCCTGTGCAAGGCGCTATTGTTCAAGAACAGGTATACAAGCTAACGCACCGAACTATTGAACACCATATTAACCATTACTCTCTCTCTTTTCCTATCTTCTTTTTTCAATTAAACCTTTAAAAAAGAGAGAAAAGCTCTTCACGTACAAATGTTCCGATCCTAATGTGGTGCAGGTGGCAACTGACCGAGTACAGTAAAACAAGTACTGGTGGCAACTGACCGAGTACAGTAAAACAAGTACTGCATAAGTAGCATTCCTAGCTATAAGCAAACAGAGAGTAATCAAACAGATGAAATGCGAAGAAACTAACAGATGAATTAGTTATAAGATTTCTATGCTTGGTCAGCAACTAAGCATCACACTCCTGCACAATAACCAAGCAGCAAAACATCAATGTAACCGTCGAAATGAAATGCACGCAAGAAGGGTAGCTTTGACAGTTCTGGCTGCCGCAACAAAGCTTGATATGAAGTCTGCTACATCTCATGATCCGAAATCAAAGATGGTACTAGTTCATATGTCCTGCTATTCCTGATTATTGATACATCTAATAAGGATTTCTATCCCACCCTAAAACTCATACTGCTTATCATTTGCATTTCTATCACCACCAAATCTCCCATTGCCAAATGCCAAGAAACTTCTCTGGTGGTGAGCACCCTGATGAGTTTGTCAAGAACTTGTCGAAGCACTCGCACCTGATCCCTCGCCTGTAGTGGCCAGTGCCTGCCTCAGTACTGCAGAACACAAAAACACAAGTTTCACTAGTATCAGCAGGTTGAGAAATCATTTCCTCACATCGTAAATTTGTTTCCAACCAAGCACAAATAACCAATAAGTTGCTGCAGAAGTGCTAATGATGGTCAACAAAGTACAGGCAGACAACAACAGGTTATTTTCGACAGCTCCAACAGTTAAAAACCACAGCTGATCATATTAACTCAAGCCAATTCCAGCTGATCATACTCATGACATTGGGAGAACAAATCTTATAAAATCATTATTCCCCATACCGAACATTGGCGCAACGTAACTGCATGTGTGCCTACAAATTCAGTCCTTATAGAGAAAATTGCACAACTGAGCAAAACCGTACAAGGCTAATAGTAACCAAGGGTTCAAGTGTGTGGTAGTACCTGGAGTGTAGAAGCTTGTATAAGGAACAACGTCGTAGAAGCGGTGGCCCATAACCTTGGTGCCCTTCCTGAACTTGAGATCAAAACTGTAGAGCCCATCAGTGGTCTCCAGGAAGACGACATCCACGGCGTCCGCAAAGGCAACCACATCAGGTGAGTTCCTGAGGGCACGAGGAGGGAGGCGTGTGCTGAGCTCAATGACTCTCCTTCTTGCCCATCCTCCTACATTTCCATCAGGACCAAGCTCCATTGCCCAGAGTGTGAGAGTATTCAGATTGTCCACCTCGGCGAATCCCAGCCGTCCACCGTCGTCCATGGCCATGAGCACCATGCACCAGCTGTAGAGTCTGTGTGGCAGTGGAATCACAGAGAGGCTCTCCGTCGCCAGATCGAACTTGAGTATGTGGGTGTCCTGAAGGAACACGAAGTGGAGCGCGTTGCCGGCTAGAACGCCGGGCACCGCCTCGTCGATGGGGTCGTCTTCTTGAGGTTCGCCGGGGATCAGGAGCTCACCGGACGCTGGCTGGCTCCACGCACCGGACTCGGAGGAGTAGACGTGGGCGAAGATCTCCTTGGCGTTCATGCCGATGAAGACGACGCGGAAGGGCCCGGCGCCGCAGTCGAGGTGGTCGCAGGCGTCGTCGCCGCCGCCGGCGGTGCCGGCGCAGAGCACCGCGGCGTTCCAGTTGCGCACCTCCCGGCGCCGGAGCTGGAGGAGGGGGAGGTGACGCTGCTCGTCGGTGATGGGGTCCCAGACGATGAGGGCGGAGGCGGAATCCTGGTGGCCCGTTGGTAGATCCGTCCCCGGCACCCGGTTGAGGAGGACGCGGCCATGGCGTGCGTCGTGCGCGCGGTAGCCGTCGCGGTCGGCGCGGGGCGTGCGGAAGCCGGCCGTGGGGAAGAACCGGGCGACGCCGTCGGTGCGGACGAGGTTGGCGAGGAAGCCAAGCATGGGCGCCGGCCGGTGGCGCTCGCGGTACCGGCGGCGGAAGCCGCGGTCGGCCATGAGGCGCGCCCAGCGCTTGCAGGTGAGCGCCGAGCGGAGGAGGCCCGCGGGTTCGTCGGCCGGGACGCGGAGGAGGATGTCCTCGACGATCCCGTCCGGCAGGTGCGGCAGCGCGCGCGGCGACGGCGGCGTGGGACGACACGGAGGAGCGTCCATGGCTTTGGGCTTTTGGTCGGGGAGAGCTGAAACTGAAATGTTGGAGGGAGGAACCCGTGGGGCTTTTGTGCCGGCTGGGGGGTCTGCAAGAAGCCACCGGAAGTGGTCTGGAAGGATTCACTTGAATTCAATCTCCAATCAGCTGGGAGGATTCACTTTGATTGAATTTTTGCCCCCGAGGAACTGTGGTTGAATTGAATCTACGATCAAAAGGATGAGGAATTGTGCGCATGTCAAATTTAAGCAGCGGGTTCTTCTTCGACGACGGTGACATTAGGGTGGGGTGGCGGGGGGCGGTTGGTAGTTGGCGGGAAGATGAGGTAGCAGCGGTGTCGTTTGTCTTGGGTGGCAAGATCAGACCATCGTGGGAGTAGCATATTTGAAGGGGTACGACAAGTGGCGGGAGATTCACCAACTTGCAGTTTTGCACGGGAAACGAGGGAGGATGGCGGTGGCTAGGCTGTCTTTCCAAAGAAGGAAAATAAATCAAGAGGAAACGGTAGGTGTACATCCACAAAAGAGGAAGGAGTAGATGGTAACGTCAAGCCAAATAAATCCAGAGGAAACGGTAGGTGTACATCCACAAAAGAGGAAGGAGAAGATGGTAATGTCAAGAAGATTGGCAAGAGGTGGTGCTCATAATCGAGAGGCACTTGAGGGGTTGTGGCAGTTGGCGGGAATGAGGTGAGCTTAAGGAGCTGTGGTGGTGTCATCCACCATGGTGTTGAGAGACTAGCAGATGGATGTTGTTGGCGGCACCAGCACCTTTAAACGGGATAACATGGAAGCGACAAGTGGCGATAGATCGGCCAACTTTCCAATTTGCGCGGGAAATGAGGGAGAAGGATGGCGGTGATTGGTGAGGGCATTGTGTCAAAGAAGGAAAATAAATCCAAAGGTAAAAGGTAAGTGGATGACTCTAGATGAGGAAGATACGGATGGTAGGCCATGCCGGAGATAGGCACAACAATGAGGAGGTAGCGCTGGAGACACTGCGCGGGATTGGGAGGAGCTTGAGGGGTTGCGGTGGTTGGTGGGAATGAGGTGAGCTCGAGGAGCTAAGGCAGTTGGTGGGAGTGAAAGAGAGGTCTTTGTAGTTACTCCCTCCGTCCCAAAATATAGCTACGTTTAGCTTTCAAAAGTAATATCTCTAAAAATAATTTATTTCAAATAAAAAAGGTTATATAATAGTTGGTTTCATGATAAATCTACTAGCATTATTTAGCATTATTTTTATGCTACTAGGCTCTATGATTATTTCTCTATTCGTAGTGAAAGTTGAAAATGTTTGATTTCGAAAAAATCTAAACGTATCTATATTTTGGGATAGAGGGTGAATAACTAAAATGAAAGATCCAAAATTTGATATATTTAAACCCTTCTTAATCTATCATGTAATAATTAGGTGGACCAAAAGAAAAGGACCAAAAGGAAAAAGCCTTTTACGTATTATAATAGCTGGAGTTTGTATATCTTTTCTATCTCTTGTCAGTGTTAGAAAACAAAAAAGGACCAAATTAATAATAGGCTAACTATTGATTTCTCTTAAGCCAAAATTTATGGTGCTTATAGGTGAGCATTTTGCGGACTAGGCGAACCTCGATTTTTGTTGGGCCTAAAATCAGCGCCCAAGCCTTCATAATCCCATTAACCTCGCCAGGCTGGCAAAGTCAGGCCCAAGTAAGGTTTAGCTGGGCCGCTAACTATTTTTAGTAGAAAATTAATTCATTTAATGTTTTGGGCTGGAATCCGGGTGGCCCATTTTTTTCTAGCATGGAAAACTAGCGCCAAGCCTAGCCCTAGATCTAGCTTCGGGCTGAGCCGGGCTTGTTTTGCTCAGGTCTAACTACGGTGATATGCTATTATGATTGATAAAAAAACCATATTTGATCATTCAACTTTTCAATTTGTCAAAATTTGACGCTAAACTTTCATACTATGAGTTTAGTTACCCATCTTTTCATTGCGTCTAGTTTATTCTTGAGCCCAGTTAAAACGATTTAGGATCGACGTGGCAGGAACTTTTAAATTTGATGATGAAAATAATATTTAATAATTGTAAGAAAAAAACTCAAACACCCCCAATTTTTTAAAAAAAGACCCTGAAAATATTTTGTGATACAAGGGATCCCGTAAAAGTAACTAAAGCTCGTGAAACAAGTTTCACAAGATTCACGTAAAATATGCAATAAATCTTATCGATAAAAAAGGTTTAACAAAATTCAAAATAAATACATATAGACCTTGTCATCAATGAAAAGAAATATCCTCATCCCGTGTGATGACTATGGATATATAGATACTTGTGATGAAGACGAAGAGATTTCTTGTCATTGGGTCCTTGAAGAATTATTCAAATGTTACAAATCGCTTTTATTTTTAGATTTGATATTTTATTTTAAGATTGGAGAACTTGTTCCAAGTGCTCTTTTTTTTTTGGATTCCTTGTGTCTCAGAATATCTTCAGGGTTTTCTTGAAATTCTTGGAAGTGTTTGGGTAGTTTCTCTCATTTATATATTTTTTCTCTCATCTAAATTCAAAAGCCACCTTCACGTTAGCCTTAAACCGCTTTGACTCTGCGCAGGTGCTAATCTAGATGGAATTGAAACCTCTAATATCATACTTGGGAGTAAAAATTAGACAAGCCGAAGTGTCGATGGATCAAATGTGGACTTCATCCTCTGTGATTTGTGCGTTACCTGTCTAATTTCCTTTTGGCTTGGTGTTCGTGTGGTACATTAAACCCAGTTTAAATTTCTGAAATTCCGCTCTGCTCTGCTTTACCATCTTGTAGAGCCGTGCAAGCGAACTGCCGCATTCATGATCGATACCGTGCACAACACTAATTCAGGACGCATGATGCCGTAAGCAACACCAATCTCACTGACGGCAAACGGTTGTCGCAGGAAGCACGAGAAACAAACAAGCTCTGAATCACGATCTTCATCCCTAACAAGAACATACAAGCTCTGAATTCTGAACAACGATGAGACTGAAACTGAACATTGGCAGTAGTTTGGTGTTGGTGACAAAATCTTTTTACAGTCCACACTTTCCGCTTCATTGCAAGCTATTGTTCAGAAGTATAGGCAGACTAGGCTAATGCAGGGGCTCCTCACTCTGATGTTACTCACTCCTTTCCAATTCCAGTGCAATTGATCAGAAACAGGTAAAAAGCTGACACGTCAAACCATTCAACACAATGTATTAGCTAACCCACCCATTCAACTACGTCATAGATGACAATCCGATAACCAAACAGAGTGATCAAATATATGAAATGTGGGGAAGTAACAAATGAATTACTCAAGATTTCTATTGTCAGCAACGAAGCATCAGAATAAGCATCGGAAACAGTAGCTTCACCGTGTGCTCTGGGCACACGACAAAGCCTAAAAATCACTCGGCAAAGCTTTTGCCAAGTGTACGGCACTCGGCAAAGCTGTCTTTGCCGAGTACTTTTGATTGAGCACTCGGCAAAGACTTTGCTGAGTGCTAAAACCAACACTCGGCAAAGACTTTTTGAAAAATATAAAAAAACCCACCGCCACCCGCCCGTGGCTCCCCCCGCCGCCACCACCACCAGGCCGCTACCACGCCCGCCGCTGCCACCACCACCTGTGCAAAAAAAAAAGAGGGAGAGGGAGGGAGATGCGGGGAGAGGGAGGGAGGGGAGGGAGCGGCGGCGCCGTGGGAGGGAGGGGGAGGCGGCCGGGCGTGTTTGTAAGGTTGCGAGTTTGCCGAGTGCCAGATCGGGACACTTAGCAAAGCCACATCTTTGCTGAGTGCCAGATCGGGGGCACTCGGCAAAACCTTTTTTTTTCTTTTCCTTCTTTTCCATAACGTATTTTTCTAAATTTGTTCTGATGTACTTTTAAATTCACTCAACAAGATATATTTGATTTTTCGATGAATATTATTCCAGTAATTTATGCTGTTACAACTCAAATTTAATTTATATCAATTAAGATTTTATAATTGCACTTAATAAATTAAAATTATCAAATGGATCCAAAAAATTACCAAAAATTCACATGAAACAATCTATGCTCTATATTGCCTATATAAAAAGTTTTGAAGTCAAACCACAATTCGACCGTCACTTTGACTCCAAATCTTACGAATCCTTCTCAACGCTATAATTATTCTTCTGAGATGCTTCGGTTTCTAAACATCGTACGTGACAAATTGTGCGAAATCTTCTTAATTTTTTACCACAGTCTCCACGTATGATATCATCACATCATGACAAATCTCATGATTTTCAGACTTTGTTTGCTTTATCTAGAATTTAAAAACTATTCGACCACGCGTTCGTGGTCGTGTTTCCTGAACAAAATGTTCGAAATTTCTTTTTATTTTCCAGATAAGGCCTCACACTAGACTCAATAACATGAATATCACTTTTCTACTTATCTTATTCTATTATTTGAATCACTTGCAGTTCAAATTTGACTTATACCAGAAAAATTCTTTGAAATGCAATAAATTAATTAAATATAGCAAATATATCCTCAAATATCCCAAATTTTAACATGGAATACCACATGTTGTATGTGGAGAGTAGAAAAAGTTTCAAGGTCAGAAGAGAAAAAAATGAAATTATTTGCCGAGTGCCAAATAATTACACTCGGCAAACATATTTCTTCGCCGAGTGCTAGACAATTACACTCGGCAAACATATTTCTTTGCCGAGTGTCTAGTTTTGCTGAGTGTTTTTTCTAGTTTGTCGGGTGTCGAACTTTGCCGAGTGTTTTTTTTTGCCTTGTTTGCCGAGTGCAATTATTTTACTGAGTGTTTTTTTCAGCACTCGGCAAAGTGCTTGTTTGCCGAGTGCCCGATGGATTGCACTCGGCAAACCCTCTTGCACTCGGCTTACCTACTGTTTCCGGTAGTGATGCCACACAATAACTAAGAAAAAAAATTCAATGTAACTGTAAAAATGAAATGCATACAGACAAGGTCCATTAGGCAAAGCAGTAGAGCACTTTGCCAGCATATGAATTCTGAAGCATCAGAAAGAGCAAACAGGGTAGGTTGACAAGAAAACTTTGAGTGTTCTGGATGATTAAAACTGCAACAAAGTTTAACACGCAGTCTGCTGCGTCTCATGAGCTGAAATCAAAATGATAGTTGTGCCTTGGAGCAAAAAACTCAGGTACTACTATTTCTGACTCTGTCACGATGTCTATATCTAGTTTGTCTGTAGGCAAAGTCCACAGACTAAGACCGGCGCCAACCTCGCTAATGCTAAAGAGCTAGCTGTTGCCAAGAAATCCTCTGATGAGCACCCTGAGTTTGTCAAGCACTTGTTGAAGCACCAGCACTTGTTCCCTCTCCTGAAGCGGCCAGTGCCGCTCTTAGTACTGCACAACAGAAAAAAATATCAGCATTTTGAGAAATCAATTTCCCCTCATTCAGTATCTGTTTATAACCAGCACAAATAACAAATAAGTTGCTGCTAAAGTTCTACTGGTCAGCAGGACAGGCAAACAATAATAGGAAATTATCAGCAGCTCCATCTGTTAACAACTATAATTCCTCATATTAAGAGAATTAAAGATGGATTGAGAAACTGCAGAAAAAAGCACCTAACCCTTTTTAGGATAACTGGCCATAGCTTCTATGTGCTGTCACGTAACATACTGCATACCATAGCTAAGGAATGCACAGGGTTAAAGATATGTGTGAAGCTGATAAGTGGCATGTAGAAGCTACATCATACAGGTACTACGCAGTGGCCTTTTATGGTTTCAATTGGTGCCAGTTACCTTCCTGGCCCAGACTAAACCAAGATAATTTTCAAATGTCCATAACAGGTTCAGGTGTAACGGATGAATCAATTCCGACCGCATAGCTAGCAAATTGCAACAACAGCAGCCATACAAGGAAACATGAATGTATGTGTATCACAGATTTATATGACATAGGGAAATACAACTATATAAAACCAAGCGCATATACTATTTGCGGCCGCCAACCAAAATATTTTCCGTACTGAAAATTGTTGCAACTCCCCACTCTTTATAGAGAAAAATAACGACCGAGCAAAGCTGTACAAGGATAACAAGCAGGATGCAATACCTGGTGTATAGAAGCTGACGTATGGAACGACGTCGTAGAATCCACCACTGGTCATGGGAATCTTTGCCCCTTGAGGAGCACGAAATGGAGGGCGTTCCAGGCTAGCACGCCGGGCAGGGTGGCGTCGAGCACTCGAGCTGGTCGTCTTGGAGCGGAGCGGTGGTCGCCTTCTCGCTCAACGCGCCGGAATCGGAGCAGTAGACGTGGGAGAAGATCTGCTTGGCGTCGATGCCGACGAAGACGACGCGGAACGGCCCGCGGTGGCAGTCGACGTGGTCGCAGGCGCCGGCGGCGGCGCCGCAGAGCACGGCGGCGTTCCAGCTGTGCACCTGCCGGCGTCGCTTCAGGAGAGGAAGCTGGTGCTGCTCGCCGGTGATGGGGTTCCACACGGCGAGGGCAGACGGCTCCTGGCCCTGGCCCTGGGGTGCATCGCTCGCCTCCGTCAGCCTGTTGAGGAGGACGCGGCCGTGGCGGGCGTCGTGCGCGCGGTAGCCGTGGCGTTCGTCGCGGGCCGGGCAGAAGCCGTGCGTGGGGATGAACCTGGCGACGCCGCCGGTGATGGTGAGGTTGGCGATGATCCCCAGGATGGGTGCCTTCCCGTGGCTCTGGCTGTACCGGCGGCGGAAGCCACGGTCGGCAAAGAGGCGAGCCCAGCGCTTGCAGGTGAGCGCCGAGCGGAGGAGGAGGGCGCTGTTGTCCGGCGGGACGCAGACGAAGATGTCCTCGACAATCTCGTTCGGCACATGCATTGTCGCGCGGAGCGACGGCGGCGCCATGGGAGGGGTCGGAGGAGCGTCCATGGCTTGCTTCGGTCGGGGGAAGTGAAACTGAAGTGTCGAGAGTGGAAACCCGGGGGCGGTCAAGGGAGTGGTTTTATACTTTTATGGTGACCGAGGTCTGCAAGAAGGCAGTGGAAGTGGTTGTGGCCGTGTGGGAAGATTCACTTGAATTGAATCTCCAATCAAGCCAGCCGGGAGGATTGCGTAACTTTGATTGATTTTTCTCCTACAAGACCTTTGAATGAATTGAATGTCGTAGCAGAAAAGAAGAAATTATGCTACTTGTTCGAACTTTGTCGACGTCTTCTTCTCCGGCACCGGTGATGTTACGGCGACCGGCAGTGGTGGTAGGGGACTAGGGTGTGGGCGTTGATGATGGAGGCAGCGGCACATTAGAAAGGGTTATATTAGAATGGAAAGCGATGAGTGGTAGTAGATTTGCCAACTTTTCGCTTTGCACGGGAAACGATGAAGAAGGGTGGTGTCAAGAGTGCCTTGTGAAAGAAGAAAAATTAAATCATGTAAAAAGGTAGGTGTGCGACCGTGGAGGAGGAAGGATGAATGGCACGGCATGCCGATTGATGACGCTAGGCACAATGAGGAGGAGGCCATGTGGGAGGCCATGCACATGAAGGGGGGAGGAGCTCGAGGCCGCCATAGCTATGAAAAAGACCAGCAGAGATGAGGCCGGTGGTGGTAGTGGAACCATCACATTTGAAAGGGTTAGCGCGGAAACAATAAGTGGGCAAAGGTCGATCCGCCAACTTTCCGCTTTTGTGTGGGAAATTTGGAAGAAGGGTGGCTTGCCAAATAAAAAAGATAAATCTAAAGAAAACGGTAGGTGTGCGACAACCATGGTGGTAAGAGATTAGTGATGGATGCTGATGGTGTTGTTGGGAATAAAACAGTTGAAGGGTTTGTGCGGAGACGAGTTGGCTTTCAATATGGAGATGAGGGAGGAGGGTGGCACGGGAGGGCGACTTGCCAAATAAGGGGGATAAAATCAAGACAAAAAAAGGTAGGTGTGTGACCACATAGGAGAAGAAGGGTGTATGTCATGCCATGCCGACGCCAGGCACAACGATGAGGAGGTCGCGAAGGAGGTAGTGAGCAGGATCGGAAAGGAGCCTGAGGGGCTGTGGCGATTGGTGGAAATGAGGATGCGCTCAAGGGGCTGTGGTAGTTGACAGGAATGAGGGTGCGGGATTTTTTAGTTATACTTCTTATATAAACCATATTTAACGTAAGCTATCCAATACAGATTGAAGGATTCGAAATTTGTTGTATTTAAACCCTTCTAAATCTATCATCTAATATCCTGGCAAATCCAAATAAAAAGAAAAAGAAAAAAACTTTTAGGTTCAATCCAAGGCATGCTTTTACTACTTTATATATCATCTAATATCTTGGCAGATCGTATCGACTGGTAGACTCTACATGCTTTTACTACTTTATATATGCTAGGTCCGATAGATTTTTACCCTTGCCCTTCATATTGCTAACCGTCAGGCCTTTAACGTCAGCGTGCTACCATTGAGAACCGATGCTTCAGTTGGGTTTTTTCCGTATCTCACGGAAGCATGACGACGTCATTGAGCTGATAGGGGCACATGTGATGCCTTGCTGCCGTGAGCCTGTCTGTTAAGATTAACGGGTCGAAGTTAATGCCCTCTCATCATGTTACCTTGTCTAAATTCAAATACACGGTCATGGCATTGATTAGACTTTATTATCTTAATAGGCTTGTAAGCGGTAGGCAAGAGGTATTTGGTGATTGTGCTCTAGTCTTTTATGTTGTCAGATCGAGGTTAATGCCCTCTCATTCGTGTTGCTTACATTAAATATCTATCTATTATGGTGTTTATTCCAAGAACGCCTACCCATGAGTTCGAGAGGCTTCGCCGCCGATCGGCTTAGGAATTTAATGTTTACCCTAAAAGTAACTAAAACTTATAAACAACTTTACAAGACTCAATAAGTTTAGAAAATAAAAAAGTTTCAAAAAAATTCCAAATCCATGTAGACCTTGTCATTAAATGACAAGATATGTCTTGATCCTTGTGCAGAAGATGAAGACATTTCTTGTCAATTAATGATAGGATCTATATGGATTTTTTAAATATCTAAATCCTTTTATTTTTTAATTTTTTGAATAATGTATCCGTAGGATCTAGTTATTTTTTGGAATTCCTCGTGTCCCAAAATATCTCTAGGACCTTTTCAAAATATTTGGAGGTGGTTGAGTATTTTCCCTCATTTAAATATTTTTCTCTCATTTAAATTTAAAAACCACGGCAATGTCATCCAAAAGCCGCTACTATACGGTAGTGTAGTTCAGAGTTGAGGGGATCAAAATTAAACAAGCTAAATATTTGATGGCCAAACATGAACATGTTATTCCTTTGTGATATTTTGCTTGTGATCAAGTCCCTCTACTCTGCTTTGCCAGTTGATTGGAGTTACTGGCAGGTGGGGCCAGGGGTAAAGAGAGTTGAGATCTGCTTGGCTTGGGCTTGGGAATTGGTATCAAGGGCACAGATATGAAATTGCTGATCGACATAGCTATGAAAAAGACCAAAAGAGATGAGGCCGGTGGTAGGGAACCATCACATTTGGAAGGGTTAGCGCAGAAACAATAAGGGTGTGTTTGGTTGGTTGTATCATTTGATTCATGTATGAAATGATTCAAAATAATAATGATCCTTTTGTTTGGTTGGGTGAATTGTATCAACTCATCCAGGATGAGGTCATCCCACTTAATACATTATTCTACTAATTAGGATGAACCACATGGTACAAGCAAATTGGTTGAACCACCCCATCCAGGATCATCCATACATACATCACTGGTGCATGCAACCAAACACACCCTAAGTGGGGAAAGGTCGACCCGCCAACTTTTCACTTTTGCGCGGGTAATTTGGAAGAAAGGTGTCTTGCCAAATAAGAAAAATAAATAAATCTAAAGGAAACGGTAGGTGTGCGACAACCATGGTGGCAAGAGATGGTAAATTTTGTTTACTAGAAGTATAGCTTGTATGCGCTTTTTTATATCTAGCCAGTAGCCACACACGCTAATATTAAATAAACCATAAACGTACGAATTTTCTAATAGCAATATGCTAAGTATTCATTTTGCCCTAAATGGTGGTGATATAGATCCTTTTGTGATTCATAAAATCCATAATTTGTCCTTTAACGCTTTAGTTTGTCAAATTTTGATCGACACACACTCTAATACAGTTCAGTTTGGGTATCCCAACTTTCAGTTCGACCTAGTTTTGGTCCCTAAGCCTAGTCAAAGTGGTTTTAGGGCTGGCGTGGAAGTGGGTTTTGTTGACACTGGTTTTTGACCAGAATCAACCATTGCAGGTTCTGATAGCCTGACAGCCGATAGAGGAGAGGGAAAAAGCCTGAACATGGCGCCTCATTGACCCAGACTGGCTGTTGTTACCACGATTCCAGAAGGCAATAGAAGACCAGGTAGGTCCAGTCCAAAGTGAAATCAACTCCACCAAATAAGGAAAAGCGTGGAGATTTATCTTTAGTAATTTTTAGAAATATTTGTAGTAGTTCATGTCGTATTCGACTAGAATTTTAGTCTACTCCAGGGTATAAATATAAGCCTACGAGCCTTGTAACTAAAGCTCGTAGAAAAGCTTTACGAGATTCAAATAAAGGATTCAATAAATCTAAAATAAATCCATGTAGAGCTTGTCATTAAATGACAAGATATGTCAAGATGAAGACATTTCTTGTCAATTAATGATGGGATCTATATGGATTTTTTAAATATCTAAATCCTTTTATTTTTTTTAATTTTTTGAATAATGTATCCACAAGATCTAGTTATTTTTTGAGATTCCTTGTGTCCTAAAATATCTCTAGGACTTTTTAAAATATTTGGAGGTGGTTGAGTATTTTCCCTCATTTAAATATATTTCTCTGATCTAAATTCAAAAATCACGGCAATGGCATCCAAAAGCCGCTACGGTAGTGTAGTTCGGAGTTCAGGGGATCAGAATTAAACAAACTAAATATTTGATGGGCCAAACATGAACATATTATTCCTTTGTGATATTTTGTCTCTGATCAAGTCCCTCTACTCTGCTTTGCCAGTTGATTGGAGTTATTGGCAGGTGGGGCCCAGGGGTAAAGAGAGTTGAGATCTGCTTGACTTGGGCTTGGGAATTGGTATCAAGGGCACAGATATGAGATTGCTGAACCAATGGTGTCTTTGTGCAAGTTGTCGATCAGCAACATAATCAGCAACACGCATACATGAGACGGAGGTAATATTAGTACACCCTGCATGCAGTACCTCCTGCTCTTCATCTCCCTGACAAGAACACACAAGCTCTGAATTCTGAACATCGATGAGATCGAAACTGAAAATTGCCGATACCTCTCAGGGACCGGATATATAGGGGAGCCGAGCATAGCCGGCAAATTCACAGCATCCCCTCATCATCTCCTGAACCACCGCCTGCTGCGCTCAGCAGGACTAAAACCCATTGCAAGCTAATGATCAGGAGTACAGGTAGAGTAGACTGAATTTCTTGTTACTGACCAAAATATTCCCCATACTGAACATTGGTGCAACTGCCTCTGCCCACAAATTCAGTCTTTTTAGAGAAGTCATAACTGGTAAAATCTGCACAAGGCAAGTGGTGGTACCTGGAGTGTAGAAGCGATTGCTCATAACCCTCCTGCCCTTGCTGGACTTTGGATAAAAAATGTAGAGCCCATCAGTCGTGCTCTGAAAGATGACACCCGCGATGTGTCAGCAAAGGCGACCGCATCATCAGGTGTGCGCCTGAGGGCACGAGGAAACGATCCAGCCCCCAACAGGCCTAATTTGGCGTGCTTTCCATCGCAGCCCTCAACCGCAAAACCACTCTCAAGCCTCAACTTCTAAAAGATAATGCCGTCTTGCTGTGATTACCGATTCAAGTCGTCGTCAAAAGATAATGCATGATCTCCATACCTCTTGGCTGAAGCCTCAACTTCTAAAAGATAATGCCGTCTTGCCGTGATTCCCGATTCAAGTCGTCGTCAAAAGATGCTCTCCACGATGCTTGCAATTTTTTTTTTCCTGCAGCACAGGACACGTTCAATTAATTCACAGCACATGATATGTTCCTGCCTGGTGGTGAGCATAGGATAAACCATGGCATATGCCCACCCAGGGACATGGCGTATCTGCCAACCACTTGAGCTCTATATCTCGATCTGAAATATCTCCGTGCCGTGTACTAGACTCAGCAACCCAGCATCCACCTCCGTTCATGTGCCATGGAGCAAGCCATGGTGAGCGCGGCGACCGGAGCGATGAGCTCCGTCCTCGCAAAGCTGGCAGAGCTGCTCCAGGAGAAGAACAAGCTTGCCAAGGGGGTCCGCGAGGATATCGAGCTCCTCAGGGTAGAGCTCATCATCATGAATGACCAGCTGTATGTGATGGCACACATCGAGGAGCTCGACGCCCTCGACAAGGGGTGGCGGGACAGGGTGCGGGAGCTGGCCTACGACCTCGAGGATTGCATCGATCTCTCTGTGGCCCGGTTCCATCGTGCCGGCGGCGATGCCAGCAAAGACAGGTTCTTCGGCGTCAAGAAGCTGGCACGGAAGCTCAAGAAAATCATACTGTCTCTTCAGACCGCTCACGAGGTACAAGAGCTCAAGGCTTGTGTCTTTGAGAAGTGCTATCGACAGAAGGGATACAAGCTTGATGGCCTCATCGGATCCAGGTTTGATGCTTCTCGTAATAAGGTTGACCTCCGGATGTGCGCGCTTTGGGAGGAGACGAAGAATCTCGTCGGACTCAACGGACCCATGGATGAGGTCATCCGCTTGTTGATGCCTGCAGAGGGAGAGGTGCCCTCGCAGCAAATCAGGACTTTGTCCATCGTTGGGTCTGCAGGCTTGGGCAAGACCACTCTCGCTAATCAGGTGTACCAGAAAATTCAAGGCCATTTTGAGTGCAAAGCCTTTGTATCGGTGTCTCAGAACCCTAACATTAAGGATATACTGATGAAGATTTGTTCTCAAGTTGGAGCAACTACAAGCATGGCAGATGATGAGCTCCTTCTCGTCAACAAGCTCCGAGAGCGACTCCAGTACAAAAGGTGTGTTGCTTTATTTGGACCCTATCTTCATTTATCTATAGTAATGTCTGGGCTCACCTTAAAATAATCTTAAAACTAGAAATTATCACATAATTCAGTAGGAAAAGAAAATACACACATCAACCTTTATTATGAATGGCTCTGATCTGTTGGCATGGTCGTCCTAATATACAACCTAATATACCACATATGCAACTAGGATCTGATTCACCCGCTTCATAACAAACATGCTCAGTCAACTGGCAAACCAAAAAAATAAAATAAGAAGAATATATAAGCATGTTGTTTTTGTCTAACGGACACTACAATCTTCATGAGCTTAAAAGCATGTTGTTTCAAGCCAATTTGAGACACATAAGCATCAATCTTCACGATCCTAAAAGCATGTGTTCCGACTCTCTTAAAAAGATTCATAACTTTTCTATATCTTGCAGATAGAAAAAATGATTAACATATATTTGTGTTTGTTTTACTTAGAATAGTTGTATTTTTCTCATAATGCAATTTGTTTTCATTTTGATTACTATTTCACCAGATCAAGAATGAAGCATTACATGCATAGTTTTTCCCTTACCACATATAGTTTTATAAAATTAGCATCCCATATTTGTGGCAGGTACATTGTTGTAGTGGATGATATATGGCACTCCGATCCATGGAAGATCATTGGACAAGCATTGGTCAGAACCAGCCCTGGTAGCATAATAATCATGACAACACGTCTGAAAGATGTGGCCGAGTCATGTTGTTCTTCTCACGGTGGTCGTGTTTATGATATGAGACCTCTAAAAGACAGCGACTCTAGAAGGTTGTTTCTCAAAAGAATTTTTGACTCTGAAGATGGGTGTCCTCATGAGCTGGAAAGAGCTTCTGAAGATATACTGAAAAAGTGTGATGGCATACCACTTGCCATAATTTTGATATCCAGCTTCTTGGCAGTTGATGTACCACAATCTCTTGATTACTGGAACAAGGTGAAAGAATCTATAAGTTCACCACTTCCTGGAAATAAGTCTGTTGAGACCATACAATCAGTATTATCACTCAGTTACTTTAATCTCCCACAACATCTGAGAACTTGCCTGTTGTACTTGAGTGCATTTCCAGAAGATTACATAATCGAAAGTGATTGTTTAATAGGCAAATGGATTGCAGAAGGATTTGTTAATGCAGAACCAGGAGAGAGTCTATATGAAGCAGGGCTAAGGTATTTCAATGATCTGGTAAACCGGAGCTTGATCCAACCATAGCATCAGCTGATAGATGTGGTGCTGGGCTGTAGAGTTCACGATGTCATCCTTAATTTCCTTGTATCCAAATCAGTTGGGGAGAACTTTCTTACTTTGTCGGACCCATCCGGGCTCCCAACTTCTCTCCATAGCAAGGTTCGTCGCCTATCTCTCCAGAATAACTACCAAGAGAATGTAGTTTCATGGATAAAGTCTATTAAGCCTTATGTCCGGTCAGTTGCATGCTTTGTGGACTGCAAAGAATTGTTTCCTCTTACAGAATTTCAAGTTGTACGTGTGTTAGACCTGCAACGCTGTGTGCCATTGACAAATGAGTACCTTGCAAATATAGAGGTGTTACTTCAGTTGCGGTATTTGAACATTAAAGGAACAAGTGTCAATGAGCTCCCTGCTGGAATTGGACAAGTCCAGAATTTAGAAACATTAGATATAAGATTCACTCAAGTGGAAGAATTGCCATCAACTATTGTTCTACTTGAAAAGCTGGCACGTCTTATTGTCAGTCCGAATGTCAAGTTCCCAGCTGAAGGCTTCAGCAAGATGAAAGGATTGGAACAACTAAAATGTTTCTCAATCCACAGGCAACCACTCAGCTTTCTAAAAGAGCTAGGCCAGCTTACCAACCTGAGAACCCTGGAAGCTGATTGCGATGATGTCGATTATGAAGGTAGTGGGTGGGGAATCTTCACTTCTTCACTCCAAGCACTGTGCAGCCATAAACTTCTAGATGTTAACATATCTATGGCGGATTCGCCTCCCATCCCCATGGATTCCTCGTTCCCTGGTCTGCAAAGCCTCCGGACATTTGTCATTTCGCACATCAGCAATCTCCCTATCTGGATGGGCTTACTTGTTAATCTCGAGCTGTTAGAACTCAGAACTAATTGATTCACTCAGGAGGATTTGCGAGTGCTTGGAGGCATGCCGGCTCTTGAGACTCTTACACTGTATCTTGTAGGCACAGATGCAGGTCCTTTCACCATCCGAGGACACGAATTCCAGTGCCTCAAATCATTCAAGGTGGGCCAACTCTACCAAATTCTGTTTATGCCTGGTGCTATGCCTAACCTGAAGCGCCTCGAAGTTGGACTCGCCTTCACCACGAATAGTTACAGCGATCTTGGCATCCAGCACCTCGCCAGCCTCACTAGGGTCGATGTGGATATCCATGCCTGGTGTCGCCATAGAGGAGCCGTCGAAGATCTGGAGGCCAAAACCCGGAGCTTACTTGGCGCACATCCCAATCATCCCACACTAATCTTCAATACAGACTTTCTTTTGGAAAAATGAATAATAAGCATCAGCTTCACGATGGCAAGGTAATACAATAATTGTTCCTAAGCCACGCAGTTTTCCAGATTTATTTATGTTTTTCTCTTCCTTCCTTTACATGCTCCGTTGATAGTAACTAGTTACTGTTCTTTTTGGTGAACAAAGCAGGATCCTTGTCGACCAGTCTTTCGGTTCGTCCGTCCAGTCTTGTTTATCAGTGAGGGGACATCAAGCAACCAGCATGTGTTTGGTCAATTTCATCCGTACTATTTGCAGACTTTCATTATTGATAATCCATATATGAAAGTTGTTTAGTTGCTCCACTTTTGTTGTTCTTGAATAAGAAATGACATCCATTATTTGCTCCGCCAGCCCCATCTGTTATGTTGTGCTCCATGCAGACAAACCTTTTGGGCTGCCTTCACTGTAACCAAACATTTATTTGAGAATTTAGTTGCACACCTGCTTTGTCTTTACTAGCTGCCGGAGGCGTCTTTCAAAGGCTCAACGGGCGCACTGCAGATCGGATTTGGCTGGGGGAGATCGGTGGTGGATTTGGATGGAGTCCAAATGTTGCCACATCACATCATGATCAATACATGATTTTGTGGTTCAGTCCCGGGGGTAATGCAGAGATGATTAGAGTTGACGCGTGTACCGGATTAATAGAATAGCTGGAGGTGAAAAAAGCGCGGCCTGTTCTTGATGGGCGACGCCATGCAGAGCCAGCGGTGGCTTCATCCCGAGTAAAATGCACCAGCGGTGCATGAACTTGGTAGGGAGTGTCATCCAGGACTGCAGAAAGGCAAATCTCCATGTGTGAGACTCTCAGGAAGATAATGCAGGAGATGGGCAAAGAGAACGAGCAGTAAGTTTGATGTTCCTGAAACTCTGCATGTTGTATGCTTCTTCTCGAAACTCCAAGGGCGACGCCAACCTCAGCTCCATGTATATATTGTCCTTAAAAAACCACCATGGCAAGTTCAAGCAGGTGCTCAAGGTGAGCTTACAGCTGCATGGCGGAGGCCGACGGCGAGGCAGTCCGCTGAGCTGACGCTGACGCCGGCCCAACTCCCTTTCTTCTCCTCCAGCCCAACTCCCTTTCTTCTCCTTTTTCCTCCAGCCCAACTCCCTTTCTTCTCCTCCAGCCCAGCACCAGCTCCGCAGGCCCACATTCCCTTTCTCTAGCCCGTCTTGTTGCGCTTGGCGGCGTCGCAGTGGCGACGTTCCGGATGGCCCAGTCGAGCACGACGGGCACGGCGAAGAAAGGGAGCGCGTTGCCGGGCTAGAACGCCGGAGCACCGCCTCGTCGATGGGGTCGTCTTCTTGAGGTTCGCCGGGGATCAGGAGCTCACCGGACGCTGGCTGGCTCCACGCACCGGACTCGGAGGAGTAGACGTGGGCGAAGATCTCCTTGGCGTTCATGCCGATGAAGACGACGCGGAAGGGCCCGGCGCCGCAGTCGAGGTGGTCGCAGGCGTCGTCGTCGCCGCCGGCGGTGCCGGCGCAGAGCACCGCGGCGTTCCAGTTGCGCACCTCCCGGCGCCGGAGCTGGAGGAGGGGGAGGTGACGCTGCTCGTCGGTGATGGGGTCCCAGACGACGAGGGCGGAGGCGGAATCCTGGTGGCCCGTTGGTAGATCCGTCCCCGGCACCCGGTTGAGGAGGACGCGGCCATGGCGTGCGTCGTGCGCGCGGTAGCCGTCGCGGTCGGCGCGGGGCGTGCGGAAGCCGGCCGTGGGGAAGAACCGGGCGACGCCATCGGTGCGGACGAGGTTGGCGAGGAAGCCAAGCATGGGCGCCGGCCGGTGGCGCTCGCGGTACCGGCGGCGGAAGCCGCGGTCGTCCATGAGGCGCGCCCAGCGCTTGCAGGTGAGCGCCGAGCGGAGGAGGCCCGCGGGTTCGTCGGCCGGGACGCGGAGGAGGATGTCCTCGACGATCCCGTCCGGCAGGTGCGGCAGCGCGCGCGGCGACGGCGGCGTGGGACGGCACGGAGGAGCGTCCATGGCTTTGGGCTTTTGGTCGGGAAGAGCTGAAACTGAAATGTTGGAGGGAGGAACCCGTGGGGCTTTTGTGCCGGCTGGGGGGTCTGCAAGAAGCCACCGGAAGTGGTCTGGAAGGATTCACTTGAATTCAATCTCCAATCAAGGCAGCTGGGAGGATTCACTTTGATTGAATTTTTGCCCCCGAGGAACTGTGGTTGAATTGAATCTACGATCAAAAGGATGAGGAATTGTGCGCATGTCAAATTTAAGCAACGGGTTCTTCTTCGACGACGGTGATATTAGGGTGGGGTGGCGGGGGGCGGTTGGTAGTTGGCGGGAAGATGAGGTAGCAGCGGTGTTGTTTGCCATGGGTGGCAAGATCAGACCAGCGTGGGAGTAGCATATTTGAAGGGGTACGACAAGTGGCGGGAGATTCACCAACTTGCAGCTTTGCACGGGAAACGAGGGAGGATGGCGGTGGCTAGGCTGTCTTTCCAAAGAAGGAAAATAAATCCAGAGGAAACGGCAGGTGTACATCCACAAAAGAGGAAGGAGAAGATGGTAACGTCAAGCCAAATAAATCCAGAGGAAACGGTAGGTGTACATCCACAAAAGAGGAAGGAGAAGATGGTAACGTCAAGAAGATTGGCAAGAGGCGGTGCTCATAATCGAGAGGCACTTGAGGGGTTGTGGCAGTTGGCGGGAATGAGGTGAGCTTAAGGAGCTGTGGTGGTGTCATCCACCATGGTGTTGAGAGATTAGCAGATGGATGTTGTTGGCGGCACCAGCACCTTTAAACGGGATAACATGGAAGCGACAAGTGGCGATAGATCCGCCAACTTTCCAATTTGCGTGGGAAATGATGGAGAAGGATGGCGGTGATTGGTGAGGGCGTTGTGTCAAAGAAGGACAATAAATCCAAAGGTAAAAGGTAAGTGGATGATTCGATGGTAGGCCATGCCAGAGATAGGCACAACAATGAGGAGGTAGCGCTGGAGACATTGCGCGGGATTGGGAGGAGCTTGAGGGGTTGCGGTGGTTGGTGGGAATGAGGTGAGCTCGAGGAGCTAAGGCAATTGGTGGGAGTGAAAGAGACGTCTTTGTAGTTATTCCCTCCGTCCCAAAATATAGCTACGTTTAGCTTTCAAAAGTCAAATCTTTTTTAACTTTGACCAATAATATCTCTAAAAATAATTTATTTCAAATAAAAAGGTTATATAATAGTTGGTTTCATGATAAATCTACTAGCATTATTTTTATGCTACTAGGCTCTATGATTATTTCTCTATTCGTAGTGAAAGTTGAAAATGTTTGATTTCGAAAAAATCTAAACGTATCTATATTTTGGGATACAGGGTGAATAACTAGAATGAAAGATCCAAAATTTGATATATTTAAACCCTTCTTAATCTATCATTTAATAACTAGGTGGACCAAAAGAAAAGGACCAAAAGGAAAAAAAGCCTTTTACGTTTTATCCAAAGCTGCCCATCATCTAATAAAATAGCTGGAGTTTGTATATCTTTTCTATCTCTTGTCAGTGTTAGAAAACAAAAAAGGACCAAATTTTTAAATAATAATAGGCTAACTATTGATTTCTCTTAAGCCAAAATTTATGGTGCTTATAGGTGAGCATTTTGCGGACTAGGCGAACCTCGATTTTTGTTGGGCCTAAAATCAGCGCCCAAGCCTTCATAATCCCATTAACCTCGCCAGGCTGGCAAAGTCAGGCCCAAGTAAGGTTTAGCTGGGCCGCTAACTATTTTTAGTAGAAATTAATTCATTTAATGTTTTGGGCTGGAATCCGGGTGGCCCATTTTTTTCTAGCATGGAAAACTAGCGCCAAGCTGAAGTGTCGATGGATCAAATGTGGACTTTATCCTCTGTGATTTGTGCGTTACCTGTCTAATTTCCTTTTGGCTTGGTGTTCATGTGGTACATTAAACCCAGTTTAAATTTCTGAAATTCCGCTCTGCTCTGCTTTACCACCTTGTAGAGCCGTGCAAGCGAACTGACGCATTCATGATCGATACCGTGCACAACACTAATTCAGGACGCATGATGCCGTAAGCAACACCAATCTCACTGACGGCAAACGGTTGTCGCAGGAAGCACGAGAAACAAACAAGCTCTGAATCACGATCTTCATCCCTAACAAGAACATACAAGCTCTGAATTCTGAACATCGATGAGACTGAAACTGAACATTGGCAGTAGTTTGGTGTTGGTGACAAAATCTTTTTACAGTCCACACTTTCCGCTTCATTGCATGCTATTGTTCAGAAGTATAGGCAGACTAGGCTAATGCAGGGGCTCCTCACTCTGATGTTACTCATTCCTTTCCAATTCCAGTGCAATTGATCAGAAACAGGTAAAAAGCTGACACGTCAATAACACGAATATCACTTTTCTACTTATCTTATTCTATTATTTGAATCACTTGCAGTTCAAATTTGACTTATACCAAAAAATTCTTTGAAATGCAATAAATTAATTAAATATAGCAAACATATCCACAAATATCCCTGTTGACGCCAGATTTTGACACGAGTAAAATCGGCGTTATGAGAAGAAGAGATTGGAAGATGCAGCGAGATACAAGGGCGACGATTGGAAATCGGCCGATTGGTGCTACAGTCAAGGATCGGCCAATTGATGCTACAGTCGAGGATCGGTCGATTGATCCTTGGAGTTCCGCCTCGCCCGACCCCTGAGGTTTGGGATCGGACACGCCCGACCCTCCGAGGGAGGATTTCCACCTCGCCCGACCCTGAGGCTTGGGATCGGACGCGCCCGACCCTCCAAGGGAGGATCTCCGCCTCGCCCGACCCCTGGGGTTTGGGATCGGACGCGCCCGACCCTCCAAGGGAGGATCTCCGCCTCGCCCGACCCCTGGGGTTTGGGATCGGACGCGCCCGACCCTCTAAAGGAGGATCTCCGCCTCGTCCGACCTTAGTCCCCAGGGTCGGGATAAGTCTGAGCCCTCGACGTGTGGGTCCTGATCGGTTACCCCCTTGCCAAAGAGGTGATCGGCCGATTAGGAGGTTAGAATAGTTGGGCCGATGTGGGCTTAAAAAAGATTATGAAGATGAAGAAGGAGTCAGCCCATGAAGCGCGTGAAAATAGTACGAATCGTACTTGTAAATATTCGTTTTCCGTTTAAACTTAGGGATAGAGTTCTAGTCGGATAGGAAGTCGTTTGTACGGGGCTATAAATAGCCACCCTTATGGATCTGTAATCATCATAAACTCAATACAACAAACTACTGTTTCCTCGTAGTTACTTTCAAGCAGGCGACTTCGCCAACACTTTTTCTTCTTTTTCATGAGTTCGTACGGGTTGGCGGGGCTGCATCAACTTGACCTCCGGCCGATCTTGTAAGTTTCGTTTATCGAGTAATTTCTAAGCTTTAACTTCGGGCGCATCGCTGTCGTTTCGTTTAGATTTATTCACCAGTTATCGATATTTACTAGAATTCTAGGTTTTACCTGTTGTTCTAGTTTTATCACCAGTTATCCAGCTAGGAATCGGTACTTTCAGCTTTTCTTGTGCTTTGCTGTTTAATTTACCTATTTCATGCATAGCCGATTAGATCTGTTCCTAGTGTTGCTACTGTAGCGTTGTTTAGATTACTCTAGTAGTTTCTACATAAACGCTGCCCGGTAATCGGTTGTATTATAGCCGATTTCCCTATTACTGCAAATCGGCCGATTCGCTGATAAGCTTTCTCGAGATCGAAACCTTAGCCGATCGCAATTACGTTTATTTCCTTGCCAATCAACAGGTTAGATTGGCTGGCACGCCGCGCGAACCGCACCAGGGCAATCACCCGAACAGGAGCCAAGCAGATTCTCCCGGGTCGTGTGTCCGACGCTGGGAATTCGGTCAACTGATTTCTAGCGCCAACAATCCCAAATTTTAACATGGAATACCACATGTTGTATGTGGAGAGTAGAAAAAGTTTCAAGGTCAGAAGAGAAAAAAATGAAATTATTTGCCGAGTGTCAAATAATTACACTCGGCAAACATATTTTTTCGTCGAGTGCTAGACAATTACACTCGGCAAACTTATTTCTTCGCCGAGTGCCTAGTTTTGCCGAGTGTTTTTTTTTTTCAGTTTGCCAGATGTCGAACTTTGCTGAGTGTTTTTTTGCCTCGTTTGCCGAGTGCAATTATTTTACCGAGTGTTTTTTTTCAGCACTCGGCAAAGAGCTTGTTTGCCGAGTGCCCGATGGATTGCACTTGGTAAACCCTCTTGCACTCAGCTTACCTACTGTTTCCGGTAGTGATGTCACACAATAACCAAGAAAAAAAATTCAATGTAACTGTAAAAATGAAATGCATACAGACAAGCTCCATTAGGCAAAGCAGTAGAGCACTTTGCCAGCATATGAATTCTGAAGCATCAGAAAGAGCAAGCTGGGTAGGTTGACAAGAAAACTTTGAGTGTTCTGGATGATTAAAACTGCAACAAAGTTTAACACGCAGTCTGCTGCGTCTCATGAGCTGAAATCAAAATGATAGTTGATGCCTTGAAGCAAAAAACTCAGGTACTACTATTTCTGACTCTTGTCACGATGTCTATATCTAGTTTGTCTGTAGGCAAAGTCCTCAGACTAAGACCGGCGCCAACCTCGCTAATGCTAAAGAGCTAGCTGTTGCCAAGAAATCCTCTGATGAGCACCCTGAGTTTGTCAAGCACTTGTTGAAGCACCAGCACTTGTTCCCTCTCCTGAAGCGGCCAGTGCCGCTCTTAGTACTGCACAACAGAAAAAAATATCAGCATTTTGAGAAATCAATTTCCCCTCATTCAGTATCTGTTTATAACCAGCACAAATAACAAATAAGTTGCTGCTAAAGTTCTACTGGTCAACAGGACAGGCAAACAACAATAGGAAATTATCAGCAGCTCCATCTATTAACAACTATAATTCCTCATATTAAGAGAATTAAAGATGGATTCAGAAACTGCAGAAAAAAGCACCTAACCCTTTTTAGGATAACTGGCCATAGCTTCTATGTGCTGTCACGTAACATACTACATACCATAGCTAAGGAATGCACAGGGTTAAAGATATGTGTGAAGCTGATAAGTGGCATGTAGAAGCTACATCATACAGGTACTACGCAGTGGCCTTTTATGGTTTCAATTGGTGCCAGTTACCTTCCTGGCCCAGACTAAACCAAGATAATTTTCAAATGTCCATAACAGGTTCAGGTGTAACGGATGAATCAATTCCGACCGCATAGCTAGCAAATTGCAACAACAGCAGCCATACAAGGAAACATGAATGTATGTGTATCACAGATTTATATGACATAGGGAAATACAACTATATAAAACCAAGCGCATATACTATTTGCGGCCGCCAACCAAAATATTTTCCGTACTGAAAATTGTTGCAACTCCCCACTCTTTATAGAGAAAAATAACGACCGAGCAAAGCTGTACAAGGGTAACAAGCAGGATGCAATACCTGGTGTATAGAAGCTGACGTATGGAACGACGTCGTAGAATCCACCACTGGTCATGGGAATCTTGGCGACCTGCCCAGACTTCAGATCAAGAGTGTAGAGCTGACCATTGCTCTTGATGAAGATGACGCCACATCCGCAAAGGCGACCACAAGAGGTGCCCCCCTGTGGCTGAGTGCATCAGGAGGAAGCTTTGTGACGAGGTGCTCACCACCCACCGTCCTGCGTTCTCCACAGGACCAAGCTCCACCGACCAGACCCAGAGTAGCCCAATCAGCCTGCACGCTTCGATGAACCCGAGCTCGCCGTCCTTGGTGGTCGTGAGCACGATGCGTGGACCGTAGGCCGGCCTCTCCGCCGGTAGGCGAATCATGAACATTTCTCCGGTGGTCGCATCGCATTTCAGGATCTTTGCCCCTTGAGGAGCACGAAATGGAGGGCGTTCCAGGCTAGCACGCCGGGCAGGGTGGCGTCGAGCACTCGAGCTGGTCGTCTTGGAGCGGAGCGGTGGTCGCCTTCTCCCTCAACGCGCCGGACTCGGAGGAGTAGACGTGGGAGAAGATCTGCTTGGCGTCGATGCCGACGAAGACGACGCGGAACGGCCCGCGGTGGCAGTCGACGTGGTCGCAGGCGCCGGCGGCGGTGCCGCAGAGCACGGCGGCGTTCCAACTGTGCACCTGCCGGCGACGCTTCAGGAGAGGAAGCTGGTGCTGCTCGCCGGTGATGGGGTTCCACACGGCGAGGGCAGACGGCTCCTGGCCCTGGCCCTGGGGTGCATCGCTCGCCTCTGTTAGATAATCTCGTTGTTTAGTTAGTTTAGTTTGATTTCTCATTATTTGCTTTCTGTTGCTGGACGTGTAACGGTAGGAGTAATTCTCGGCCAGGTTGTTGAAGCCGTGACCGAGATCTAGGTGAGCATGCCTCCACGCTACGTCGTGAGCGGCATGCGCGTCGTGCGGACGTTCGTGCGTGCGCCAACGCTGGTGCTGCAGTATGGCCGGGCCACGACTTGTTCGTAGCTGAATAAAAGGAAAGGAATATAACAGAAAAGGCTGCTGGTTCTTTTGGGCAGCACCAAAAACCTTCTGTTCGTGCGATCAGAAAAGAGTGCGAGAGACAGAGTTCTAGCCAACACTTGGTATCAGAGCGAAGGTTCGACCGAGGGCGGAGCAATGGCGTCCCAGTCGCCGTTGCGCCACGGTAGCGCGCCCCCGAGCCGACGACGGTCGCAGTCACCATCGTCGCGGCGCGGGTGCGGACGTGGGCATGGGCGTGCTCAGTGGGAGCTCCCCATCGTCGTACACCGCACGGTGAAAGAAGCATCGGCGTCAGTCCAATATCCGATGCTCACCAAGACCAACTACCCGGAGTGGGTAGTGATGATGAGGATCAATCTGCAGGCCCAAGGTCTCTGGGCGGCCATTGATCCGGGCGGCGTCGAGTACGGCGAGGATCGGCTGGCGTTGGTAGCGATCGCTCGCTCCGTCCCTACTGAGATGGTCAATCTCATCGGCAAGAAGGAAACAGCAAAGGAAGCGTGGGAGGCTGTCAAGGTAATTCGCATGGGCGTCGAGCGTGTGCGCGTGTCGAACGCGCAGAAGCTTCGGTGGGACTTCAACAATATCGCTTTCAAGGATGGGGAGGGCATCGATGACTTCTCCATGAGGATCTCTGGCCTCGCCGACAACCTGCGTCTCCTCGTCGACGACATCGACGATTCGGAGGTCGTGCGCAAGATACTCCAGGTTGTCCCAGACCGCTTTATGCAGGTGGCGATCTCTATCGAGACGCTGCTCGACATCGAGGACATGTCCGTCGAAGAGGTCACAGGGCGCCTCCGGGCCGTCGAGCAACGGCTCGAGGCGCGCGCGGCGGCCGCGGAGCTGGGATCCCGTCTCCTCCTCTCGTCTAGGGAGGAGGATCTCATCAGGCGGATGCGCAAGCGAGATAAAGGGGGAGTTGGCGGCAGCAACTTCAGCGGTGGCGCGGCTCCATCGCATCGTGCCATGAAACCGCCCAAGCACGGGGATGGCAACGCAAAGAAGGGCGACGGCGGAGGTAAACCCCTTGACAAAGATCAATGCAAATACTGCAAGAAAACAGGGCACTGGGCCCGGGAGTGCCGCAAGCGGCAGCGGGACATGGCGGCCAATGCGGCGCTGCTAGCGGAAGAGGCAGTTGGCGATGATGATGAACCAGCTCTTTTGATGGCGTGGGTGGCCTCGGTCGTGCCGGCATCCGAGGTGGTCGTGCAGCGCACCGTTCTTGTACATGTTGGTGGCCAAGTCTTCCTCAACGAAGAACGTGTGATGGTACAGCTGGGCGACTCCGACGTCAACCGCGACGACCACGATGTTGGCGTGTGGTACCTCGACACAGGCGCGTCGAACCACATGACTGGAGATAGCGCGTTCTTCTCCGAACTGGACCGCGACATCACCGGAACGGTGAAGTTCGGGGATGGTTCGGTTGTCGACATCGTCGGACGTGGCTCCATCATCTTTGCAGCACGGCAAGGACACCATCGCGTTCTCACGGACGTCTACTATATTCCGTGCCTCCGCAGCAACATAATTAGCTTGGGCCAGCTCGATGAGTTTGGCTGCCAGGTTATGATTGAGGATGGTGTGCTGCGCGTACGTGATCCTCAGCAGGAACTCCTCGCCAAGGTACGGAGGTCTTCAAATCGTCTGTACAAGATGAAGCTCACCATTGCACAGCCCATATCACTACTGGCAAGCTCCGAGGATGACGCCTGGCGTTGGCACGAGCGTTTCGGCCACCTTGGCTTTAACGCGCTGAGGAAGCTGGGGCGCGGCGCGATGGTTCGTGGACTTCCCAAACTCAACCATGTCGACCAGCTATGCGACGCGTGCCTCGTCGGCAAGCAACGTCGTGCACCGTTCCCCTTGGAGGCCAAGCACCGCGCAAAGGGTCGCCTTGACCTTGTCCATAGTGACTTGTGTGGACCTGTCTCACCAGCGACACACGGCGGCAGACGCTACTTTCTCCTCCTCGTCGACGACGTCAGCCGCTATATGTGGTTGGTGCTCCTGTCAACCAAGGATGAGGCAGCCAGCGCGATAAAGAAATTCCAGGCCGGCGTCGAGGTGGAGACCGGGAGAAAGCTGCGCACACTCCAGACTGACCGTGGAGGCGAATTCACGTCCGTGACGTTTGGGGAGTATTGTGCTAAAAAGGGGGTTTACAGGCAGCTCACGGCGCCGTATTCTCCGCAGCAAAACGGCGTCGTGGAGCGCAGGAATCAGACCATCATGGACATGGCGCGGTGTCTTCTCAAGGCAAAGGCGATGCCGAGTACATTCTGGGGGGAGGCGGTGTCTACTGCCGTCTTCATCTTGAATCGAGCCCCAACCAAAAGCGTTCAAGGTATGACACCCTATGAAGCCTGGTACGGTGAGAAACCCACTGTGCACTTCCTTCGTACGTTTGGGTGTATTGCACATGCCAAGGTCACACGTCCTCACGTCGGCAAGCTCGACGACCGGAGCATCAAGATGGTGTTTGTGGGCTACGAGCCGGGCTCGAAAGCCTATCGGGTGTATGACCCGGTGGGAAAACGCCTGCTCATCACCAGGGATGTGGTGTTCGATGAGGCTCATGGGTGGAATTGGGCAGAGACCGGCAGTGATGCCGCTGTTCCAGAGATGTTCACTGTTGAGTATATGGTGAACGTGCTCTCGAGTGGTGGCCAACCGGGCTCCCCTGTATCCCCAGCGGCCTCACTACCTAAAGCCCAGATCACGGAGGAGCCTAGTACACCGGTGGCGGATGCGGACGGCCCAAGGAACGTCGACACCGTGTTTACGTCTCCACCAGCGTACATCCCGTCCGGCATCGACCTGGACGACGAGGGCGCACCACGGCGGTACCGCATGGTGGACGACTACATCAATATAGCTGCGCCTAGGGAGCTCGATCCTGAGGAGCTTCTCCTCGCAGCATCAGAGAAGCCCACGTCGTTTTCTGAGGCCGACTCTGATCCGGCCTGGCGAGCGGCCATGAAGCAGGAGATTAACGCCATCGTCGACAACGGCACCTGGGAGGCAGTTGAGCTGCCAGCCGGCCATCGTCCCATAGGTCTAAAATGGGTTTTCAAGCTCAAGAAAGATGCTCAGGGCAAGGTGATCCGCCACAAGGCTCGCCTCGTGGCGAAGGGGTACGTCCAGCGTGCTGGCGTGGACTTCGACGAGGTGTTCGCGCCGGTGGCACGTCTCGACTCAGTGCGTGCCCTGGCGGCAGTCGCTGCTCACGAGGGTTGGCAGGTGCATCATCTCGACGTTAAATCAGCGTTCCTCAACGGCGACCTCGTGGAGGAGGTCTACATCACGCAGCCTCCGGGATTCGTCATCGCCGGGCGGGAGCGCCAAGTTCTCAAGCTGCACAAAGCCCTCTACGGACTCTGTCAAGCGCCACGAGCGTGGAACGCCAAGCTCGACCGCACGCTCACCGGCCTCGGGTTCACACGCTGCTCTGAGGAACATGGAGTGTACATACGCGGCACAGGACGTGAGCGTCTGCTCCTAGGCGTGTACGTGGACGACTTGATTCTCACCGGTGCCGACCCAGGTGAAGTCGAGACGTTCAAGAAGGAGATGAAGAGCTCATTTAAGATGAGCGATCTTGGGTGCCTTAGCTACTACTTGGGCATCGAAGTGAAGCAGGAACGTGGGCGCATCACATTGTGTCAAGCTGCGTACGCAGCAAAGCTACTGGAGAGAGCTGGGATGAGCGGCTGCAACAACACGCAGATGCCCATGGAGACTCGATTGAAACTGAGTAAGAAAAGCTCCAACCCGCCCGTTGATCCTACTTTATTTCGAAGTATTGTTGGAAGTCTACGCTACCTGGTACATACCCGGCCAGATATCAGTTTTGCTGTTGGGTACGTGAGTCGATTCATGGAAAAACCGACCACGGAACACTTCAGCGCCGTCAAGCACCTGCTGCGCTACATCGCGGGCACGCTCCACTACGGCATCGTCTACACCAGGGATGACAACGACCTCAAGCTCCAAGGCTTCAGTGATGTGGATATGGCGGGAGACATGGATGATCGCAAGAGCACTACCGGTGTGTTGTTCTGTCTCGGCCGTGCACCAGTAACATGGCAGTCACAGAAACAGCCCGTGGTTGCCCTCTCATCGTGTGAAGCTGAATACATCGCAGCCTCGACAGCGGCGTGCCAAGGCATCTGGTTGGGACGGCTGCTTGGCAGCTTCTACGGGCGAGCAGCCAGCGTCGCCAACATCCACATCGACAATCAATCGGCAATTCAACTCTGCAAGAATCCGGTCTTCCATGGCCGGAGCAAACACATTGACACGCGCTTCCACTACATCTGGGAGTGCGTCGAGGGTGGCCGAGTCGCCGTCCACAAGATTCACACCAACGATCAGCTGGCGGACATACTGACCAAACCACTTGGATGGGTGAGGTTTCAGCATCTACGCTCGAAGATCGGCGTCGTCGACATCGGCAACAACTAGATTAGGAGGAGTTTGTTAGATAATCTCGTTGTTTAGTTTGTTTAGTTTGATTTCTCATTATTTGCTTTCTGTTGCTGGACGTGTAACGGTAGGAGTAATTCTCAGCCAGGTTGTTGAAGCCGTGACCGAGATCTAGGTGAGCATGCCTCCACGCTGCGTCGTGAGCGGCATGCGCGTCGTGCGGACGTTCGTGCGTAGGCCAACGCTGGTGCTGCAGTATGGCCGGGCCACGACTTGTTCGTAGCTGAATAAAAGGAAAGGAATAGAACAGAAAAGGCTGCTGGTTCTTTTGGGCAGCACCAAAAACCTTCTGTTCGTGCGATCAGAAAAGAGTGCGAGAGACAGAGTTCTAGCCAACAGCCTCCGGCAGCTTGTTGAGGAGGACGCGGCCGTGGCGGGCGTCGTGCGCGCGGTAGCCGTGGTGTTCATCGTGGGCCGGGCAGAAGCCGCACGTGGGGATGAACCTGGCGACGCCGCCGGTGATGGTGAGGTTGGCGATGATCCCCAGGATGGGTGCCTTCCCGTGGCTCTGGCTGTACCGGCGGCGGAAGCCACGGTCGGCAAAGAGGCGAGCCCAGCGCTTGCAGGTGAGCGCCGAGCGGAGGAGGAGGGCGCTGTTGTCCGGCGGGACGCAGACGAAGATGTCCTCGACAATCTCGTCTGTCACATGCATTGTCGCGCGGAGCGACGGCGGCACCATGGGAGGGGTCGGAGGAGCGTCCATGGCTTGCTTCGGTCGGGGAAGTGAAACTGAAGTGTCGAGAGTGGAAACCTGGGGGCGGTCAAGGGAGTGGTTTTATATACTTTTATGGCGACCGAGGTCTGCAAGAAGGCAGTGGAAGTGGTTGTGGCAGTGTGGGAAGATTCACTTGAATTGAATCTCCAATCAAGGCAGCCGGGAGGATTCCACAACTTTGATTGATTTTTTCCCTACAGGACCTTTGAATGAATTGAATGTCGTAGCTGAAAAGAAGAAATTATGCTACTTGTTTGAACTTTGTTGACGTCTTCTTCTCCGGCACCGGTGATATTATGGCGACCAGCAGTGGTGGTGGGGGACTAGGGTGTGGGCGTCGATGATTGAGACAGCAGCATTTTAGAAAGGGTTATATTAGAATGGAAAGCCATGAGTGGTAGTAGATTTGCCAACTTTTCGCTTTGCGCGGGAAACGATGAAGAAGGGCGGTGTCAAGGGTGCCTTGCGAAAGAATAAAAATTAAATCATAAAAAGGTGGGTGTGCGACCACGGAGGAGGAAGGATGAATGGCACGGTATGCCGACAACGCTAGGCACGATGAGGATGAGGCCGCGTGGGAGGCAGTGCACATGAATGGGGGAGGAAGCTCGAGGCCGCCATAGCTATGAAAAAGACCAGCAGAGATGAGGCCGGTGGTAGGGGAACCATAACATTTGAAAGGGTTAGCGCAGAAACAATAAGTGGGGAAAGGTTGATCCGCCAACTCTCCGCTTTTGCACGGGAAATTTGGAAGAAGGGTGGCTTGCCAAATAAAAAAGATAAATCTAAAGGAAACAGTTGGTGTGCGACAAACCATGGTGGTAAGAGATTAGTGATGGATGCTGATGGTGTTGGGAATAAAACAATTGAAGGGGTTTGTGTGGAGACGAGTTGGTTTTCAATATGGAGATGAGGGAGGAGGGTGGCACGGGAGGGCGTCTTGCCAAAGAAGGGGGATAAAATCAAGACAAAAAAGGTAGGTGTGTGACCATATAGGAGAAGAAGGGTGTACGTCAGGCCATGCCGACGCCAGGCACAATGACGAGGAGGTCGCGCAGGAGGTAGGAGCAGGATCGGAAAGGAGCCCGAGGGGCTGTGGCGATTGGTGGAAATGAGGATGCGCTCAAGGGGCTGTGGTAGTTGACAGGAACGAGGGTGCGGGTTTTTTTAGTTATATTTCTTATATAAACCATGTTTAACATAAGCTGTCCAATACAGATTGAAGGATTCGAAATTTGTTGTATTTAAACCCTTCTAAATCTATCATCTAATATCCTGGCAAATCCAAATAAAAAGAAAAAGAAAAAAAAATTTAGGTTCAATCCAAGGCAGCATCATTTGATAAAATTCCTATAGCTGCAAGTAATACAATTCATCCATTCGAGAAGTGATGGTAAATTTTGATTACTAGAAGTATAGGTTGTATGCGCATTTTTATATCTAGCCAGTAGCCACACACGTTAATTTTAAAATAAACCATAAACGTACGGATTTTCTAATAGCAATATGCTAAGTATTCATTTTGCCCTAAATGGTGGTGATATCCTTTTGTGATTCATAAAATCCACAATTTTTGATTGACACTCACTCTAATACAGTTCAGTTTGGGTATCCCAACTTTCAATTCGACCTAGTCTTGGTCCCTAAGCCTAGTCAAAGTGGTTTAGGGCTGATGTGGAAGTAGGTTTTGTTGATATTGGTTTTTGACCAGAATCAACCGTTGCAGATAAGGTTCTGACAGCCGATAGAGGAGAGAGAAAGAGCCTGAAGTTGGTGCCGCGTTGACCAAGATTGGTCGCTGTTGACCATGATTCCAGATTCCAGAAGCCGATGGAAGACCGGCAGGCCCAGTCCGAAGCAAAATCAACTCCACCAAATAAGGGAAAGCATATAGATTTATCTTTAGCAGTTTTTAGAAATAGTTGTAATAGTTCATGTCATATTCGACTAGGATTTTAGTCTACTCCAGGTATAAATATAAGCCCATGAGCCTTGTAATCAATAATCATCAATCAATCAATGCAACCTTTTGGCGCCATGCTGCCAAAACTCTAGGAGTAGGCGTAGAGTAAATTTGATAAGTTCCTTCTAGTGAGCAAGGCTGCATCGGCTTCGATCTTAGGCGAGCTTATAAGTACCACCATCCGATCATTACGACCTCTATTAGAACTTTCAAAGTTAAGTCTTATATTCTGATATTGTCGTGTGGCTAGTTATCGAGTTATCTTAGATTGCAAGAACTTTCTAGGCTTTATCCAATATTCTACTTGTTTTTGATGTTGCTTAAGTTATTGAACAACTTAGATCTAGTTAGGTTGTCTTCATCGGCTCCCTTGCCGTGTTTAAACGTTCACAGTTATCAGATCGTATCGGCTGGTAGACTATGCATGCTTTTATTGCTTTATATATGTTAGGTCCGATAGATCTTTGCCCTGCTCCTCGTATTGCTAATTGTCAGGCCTTTAACGTCAGTGTGCTACCATTGAGAGCTAATGCTTCGGTCGGGTTTATACGTATCTCACGGAAGCATGATGACGTCATTGAGCCGATAGGGGTGCATGCGAGGTCTTGCTACTGTGAGCCTGTCTTTTAGGTCAAAGTTAATACCCTCTCACCATGTTACCTTATCTAAGTTCAATGACCATGTGTTACCTTGTCTAAGTTCAATTACATAGTCATGACATTGATTAGACTTTGTTACCTTAATAAGCTTGTAAGCGGTAGGCAAGAGGTCTTTGATGATTGTGCTCTAGTCTTTTAGGATAATGCCCTCTCATTCGTGTTGCCTTGTCTAAGGTTAATACACTTATCAAGACATTAATTAAGATCTATTAATGTATCTGACTTGCGTACAGTCAACGTGGGTTGGTCCTTGTTGCTATATTCTAATCTTTTAAGTTAGTAATTGTTGCCAATGCCATCTCATTCGTGTTACTTTGTCAAAGTTCAACACACTTATCAACACATTAGCTAGATTTGTTAGTTTATCTGATAAGCACGTGGTTAACAAGGGCTCCTCTTTTATGGTTGTTGTGTTACAATGCTTTTTCTTAGTCCGTCGGCTGACATAGCCGATGACACATGCCATTAATATTTTATTTATTTACACTGCATGCTTACATTAAATATCTATATGTTATGGTGTTTACAAGAACGCCTACCCACGAGTTCGAGAGGCTTCGCTGCCGATCAGCTTAGGAATTTAATATTTACCTTATCAATTTTCAGGTCAAATTGACTAGCATGCCTTGCACCACTCACGAGTTGATTTGGAGCCTGCACTGGAGTAGCAGATCTCCTAGGTCCTCCATGTTGTTCAACGCAGAAGTCTGAGGTCCGGATTGGGCGTCAACAAGTTTTCAATTTAAATGAATGGAAAATAATTTAATTGTTGGGGAAAAACTCAAACACCTCTAAAAAATCCTAAACATATTCTGGGATATAAGTAATCCCATAAGAGTAACTCAAGCTCATAGAAAAGCTTTACGAGATTCAAATAAAAGATTCAATAAATCTAAAAAACTAAAAGGTTAATAAAATTTTAAATAAATCTATATAGACCTTTTCATTAATGATAAGATATCTCTTCATCCTTTGCGATGACTGAGAATATCCAAATATTTGTGCCGATGATGAAGAGATTTCTTATCATTGATGACACGGTCTATATGGATTTATTGAAAAATTTATAAAGATTTTTTATCCTTTTATTTTTGAATACCCTAAAAAATGATAAAAATCCTAAATATGTTTTGAGAGACATGGAATCCCGCAAAGTAACTAAAGCTCACAAAAGATTCAAATTAAAATATTTAATAGATCTAAGAAATTAGAAATCTTTAATAAAATTTCAAATAAATCCACACAAATCTTGTCATTAATGACAAGATATCTCTTGATGACTATGGATATCAAGATATTTATGCTGAAGATGGAGGCTTTTCTTGTCATTAATGACATAATATATATGGATTTACTTAAAATTTTTATAAATCCTCCTTAATTTTTCAATATCATCGAAAAAAATTTGAAAAAAAATCCTAAAGATATTTCGTGATATAAGGAATCCCATAAAAGTAACTAAAACTTATAAACAAGTTTACAAGATTCAATAAGTTTAGAAAATAAAAAGTATAAAAAAATTCCAAATAAATCCATGTAGACCTTGTCATTAAATGACAAGATATGTCTTGATGCTTGTGCTGAAGCTGAAGAAATTTCTTGTCAATTAATGATAGGATCTTTATGGATTTTTTAAATATCTAAATCCTTTTATTTTTTAATTTTTTGAATAATGTATCCACAAGATCTAGTTATTTTTGTGGGATTCCTTGTGTCCCAAAATATCTCTAGGACTTTTTCAAAATACTTGGAGGTGGTTGAGTATTTTCCCTCATTTAAATGTTTTTCTCTCATTTAAATTTAAAAACCACGGCAATGTCATCCAAAAGCCGCTACGGTAGTGTAGTTCGGAGTTCAGGGGATCAAAATTAAACAAACTAAATATTTGATGGGCCAAACATGAACATATTATTCCTTTGTGATATTTTGTCTGTGATCAAGTTCCTCTACTCTGCTTTGCCAGTTGATTGGAGTTACTGGCAGGTGGGGCCAGGGGTAAAGAGAGTTGAGATCTGCTTGACTTGGGCTTGGGAATTGGTATCAAGGGCACAGATATGAGATTGCTGATCGACATGTCTAGCATAGCAGCAGTGCTAAGCTAAGGTACCAGATCGAGCAGCACACAGCTTGCCTACATTCTTCTTGAGCTTGACTGACACGGTGTCTGTCTGTGTATCTGCAATGGCACACCTGTCCTGAACCAACGGTGTCTTTGTGCAAGTTGTCGATCACAACATAATCATCAACACGCATATATGAGACGGAGGTAATAGTACACTCTGCATGCAGTGCTTCCTGCTCTTCATCTCAGACAAGAGAACACAAGCTCTGAATTCTAAACATCGATGAGATTGAAACTGAAAACTGCCAATACCTCTCAGGGACCGGATAGGGGAGCCGAGCATAGCCGGCGGATACGCAGCATCCCTTCATGCGTTCGCCATGCACGCGCCCACCCTCATCATCTCCTGAACCACCGCCTGCTGCGCTCAGCAGGACTAAAACCCATTGCCTAGTTAGCTTCGATTAATTGCTAGCTTCGTAAAAGAGCATGATGACGAGGTCAGTGTCGGTGTCGGGGAGAGGTCCGTGCCAGCTTCGTTCAGGGCGCGTTGTGGGGCGGTCCCCAACAGTAGCCCCTTCGTGGGCGAGGTCAGAGACGTCGTCGACCGATCCCGCGAAAAGTCCAAAAACGCCCTCAAAACATCACCCTGAACAGCGGCGCGGGCCGAGGCGATTTACCGTTAGATGGGAGTACAAACATCATTTTGCTTAATGACGTCTGCTTCAGAGATGTCAACTATGGTAGCTTTCTTTTCGAAGAACCGTCGCAGATAGTCGCATAAGGTCTCGCCTTCTTTTTGCTTAATTTGTCGTAAGTCGATCTTGTTGCTTGGTCTAGCCATGGAGCCTGCGAAGTTGTTGATGAAAGCCTTTGTCAAGTCTGCCCAAGAATCAATGGACTTGGGTTTGAGTGACTCGAGCCAGGTCAGAGGCGCGGGCTCCATGCATACGGGGAAATGAATGACTTTGGTGTCATTATTGCCCCCCGGCTGCTTGGACGGCTAGCGAGTAACAGTGTAGCCACTGAACTGGGTCTTGCTTACCGTCGTATTTGGTAATTCCGGTTGGCTTGAACTTTTCAGGTAATTTTGTTTTCATTACCCGATGTGTGAAAGTAGGAAAATGGTTGTAGCTGTCGACTTCTCGTTCGCGCCGACTGTTGAGAATTTCTCGCAGATCGCTGAAGTTGGACATCTCGCGGATCTTCCGAGTAGGGCGGATACTTTTAACCGAGTTGGTGCAGCTGACCTCACCAACATCCTTCTGTCGAGTAGGAGCTTTATGCTTGCTTGGACCTAGGCTGTGTTGCCGGGGTTGGTTGACTGCATCGTCGTTTCGTGGGGTGGCATTTTTATCTGCAGCCCCCCTGCTTCCGTCTTGATGCAATGTAATGCGAGGAACGGATGGGATTGGTGATTCTTTGTCGAGTAGCTTGTAAGCTTGCTCCGCGAGTTGTGCGATTAGTCCATTGCCACGCTGCACGAGTTGAGCTGTGGCTGCGTTATCCTTATCTTGAGGCATCAATGTCATTAAAAGGTTGATTGAAGCGATAGCCACGAGTGGAGTATTGTGCTCCTGAGCCTGGACTGCGTTGAAAGCCCGTTCAAGATTTGTAATAGGAATATTTGTAGCCATCGACTGTCGTTGCTTTGCTCGAGTGGCATTGCGCGCCCTTCGTTGGTTGCGCTGTTCGGAAGTTTCATTGTGAGGGGCGTCAGCTGTAGACTCATCTTCAGAGATGTAGTCGATTTGTGCCAATCGCCTAGGGGTTCTGTTCAGGCTAGTACCTGGGTTGTTGTTCTGAGTGATAACAAGTATCTCCCTGTCCGGGTAGTAGCTTCCGGAGCTTGATGTTGCAATCTCTGTATAACTTTCTTCGTGGTTGGAAGTGAGTGGAACACCTTCTTGAAATGGTAGGTTGTCTATATGGGCGACAAGGCATGAGTCGTAGTCACGGTCGAGAAGAGATGGTCGCAATCCCGGCCAGTGGACGAATCTGCCTTGGGGTGTCAAAGTTAGTACCAACCCTTGGGCTGGACCAGATAATGGTATCTCTGGTGAGTAGGATGAGTCGGAGTCAACATCTTCATGCCCGAGGTCGACTCGGGTTTGAGCAAGAAAACTTTGGTGGACTTTGGTTGCGTTGCGGAGTCCGTGTGGGAACCGCATTGAAGTCGAAACCGATTTGGATGCTAACTGTTGCCGTCGAGTCCGGAGCGAGTCCGAACCCGAGTCCTGGGGTCGGCTGAGCCCGACCCCTGAGCGGAACTCCGCCTCGCCCGACCCCGAGTCCTAGGGTCGGGAGTGCCTGATCCTTGGGAGGAGTAGTTCCGCTTCGCCCGACCCTGAGTCCTGGGGTCGGGAGTGCCTGACCCCTGAGCGAGACTCCGCCTCGCCCGACCCTGAGTCCTTGGGTCAGGAGTGCCCGACCCCTGAGGGAGACGTTGGAGTAGTCCGAGGCGAAGTCGAATTCGACGCATAGTCGAAGTCGAACTTGTTGACTTTGAAATCTTGATTTTTTCTGGTCAGGTTTTCTGGTTTCTTCTCCTGAGTGTCGACAATCTGGCGCCGGAACGGTCCCGAGCCTTCGGCGACGTAGAACCAGGATCCAAAAACGAAGGTGGCGCCAGCTTCGATGAAGAAGACAGGCCTGATAATGACTTTCGCCATTGAGTTCACGCTGAGAAACTCGACGAGCGCCCCTACCTGGCACGCCAGCTGTCGGTGTTTTAGACCGGCAACCCGCCTAGGGGTACCCTAGGTGGTTTTTTATGCGGTAAGGGTCATCGAGAATCAAGGAATCAATGGTGACGCAAGGAACACGATTTAGACAGGTTCGGGCCGCTAGATCGCGTAATACCCTACGTCCTGTGTGTTGGTTTGTATTGATCTTGGGGGTTGATGTATGACCTCATGTCTTGAGGGGGGTCCCTGCCCGGCCTTATATACATGGGAGGGCAGGGTTACAAGTCTGAGTCCTAGTCGGGTACTATTACAGAGTTCTACTCGGTGATGGCCCGAGTCGTTTTCCAAATAATACACAAGACTAGTCCGAGAAGGATACGCCTATCCTTGTTCTGATCTTGTCCGAGTACGTCCCTTAGTGAGCCGTCCAAGGCCTACTCGTGGGCCTGGGGAGTATGCCCGACACGTACAACTTCAAATTCCGTAAGAGGAAACAATTCTTTGTTGCAATCCATAAAGCATGAAAGTGACCGGACATAAGGCTTAATAGACTTTATCCATGAAACTACATTCTCTTGGTAGCTATTCCGGAGAGATAGGTGACGAACCTTGCTATGGAGAGAAGTTGGGAGCCCGAATGGGTCCAACAAAGTAAGAAAGTTCTCCTCACCTGATTTGGACACAAGGAAATTAAGGATGACATCGTGAACTCTACAGCTCTGCACCACACCTCTCAGCTCATCCCATGGTTGGATCAAGCTGCGGTTTATCAGATCATTGAAATGCCTTAGCCCTGCTTCATATAGACTCCCTCCTGGTTCTGCATTAACAAATCCTTCTGCAATCCATCTGCCTATTAAATAATCGCTTTTGATTACCCAATCTTCTGGAAATGCACTCAAGTCCAACAGGCAAGTTCTTAGATGATGTGGGAGATTAAAGTAACTGAGTGATAATACAAATTGCATGGTCTCAACAGACTTATTTTCGGGAAGTGGTGAACTTATAGATTCTTTCACCTTGTTCCAGTGATCAGCAGATTGTGGTACATCAACTGCTAAATTATTGCAAGTGGTATGCCATCACACTTTTCCAGTATATCTTCAGAAGCCCTTTCCAGCTCATGAGGACACTTATCTTCAGAGTCAAAAATTCTTTTGAAAAACAACCTTCTAAAGTCATTGTCGTCTAGAGGTCTCATATCATAAACACGACTACCGTGAGAAGAACAACATGACTCGGCCACATCTTTCAGACATGTTGTCACGGTTATTATGCTACCAGGGCTAGTTCTGACCAATGCTTGTCCAATGATCTTCCATGGATCGGAGTGCCATATATCATCCACTACAGCAATGTACCAGCCGATTTGATAAACTATATGTTGTAAGGGAAAAACTATGCATGTAACTTGATCTGGTGTAATAGTAATCAAAATGAAAACATATTGCATTATGAGAAAAATACAACTATTCTAGGTAAAACGAATACAAATATATGTTAATCATTTTTTCCATCTACAAATATATCGGAGCTGGATCCGATGAGGCCATCAAGCTTGTATCTCTTCTGTCGATCGCTCTCCTCAAAGACACGAGCCTTGAGCTCTTGTATCTAGTGAGCGATCTGAAAAGACACACTGATTTTCTTGAGCTTCCGTGCCAGCTGCTTGGGGCCGAAGAACCCGCCTTTGCTGGCATCGCCGCCGGCACAATGGAGCCGGGCCACAGAGAGATCGATGCAATCCTCGATGTCGTAGGCCAGCTCCCGCACCCTGTCCCGCCACCCCTTGTTGACGGCGTTGAGCTCCTCGATGTCTGCCATCACATACAGAAGGTCATTCATGGCCCTGAGCTCTGACCTGAGGAACTCGATATTCTTGCGGACCCTGTTGGCAAGCTTGTACTTCTCATGGAGCAGCTCCGCCAGCTTTGCGAGGACGGAGCTCATCGCTCCGGTGGCCGCGCTCACCATGGCTCGCTCCATGGCACATGAACGGAGGTGGATCGAGGGTTGTTGTGTTTAGATCGAGATAGAGACCTCAAGAGGTTGACAGATACGCCATGTCCCTCCCAATCCTATCCTCACCACCAGGCAGGAACATATCCTGTGCTGTGAATTTTTTGAATGTGTCCTGTGCTGCAGGAAAAACAAAAAAAAATGTAAAAGAGAGGAGATGGGACCCGAGGTGACAAGCGTGCAGTGCGTGACTTTAGATGCCACCCACCACCACCAGGCAAGCATCGTGGATCGATCATGCATTATCTTTTGACAACAACTTGACTCGGGAATCACAGCAACACGGCATTATCTTTTAGAAGTTGAGGCTTGAGATGTGCAACTGAACACATGCTCAGCATCACCACCCTGCCTGCTTTTCCGAGAAACAGAGCATGTGGTCACTGGTGAGACGGAGGTGGCGGTGGGTTCAAGATATTCTCCACGGAAGAGCCAAAGGAGCTTCCTCGAGAACACGACGGCTTGCCGGTACGAGAACACCTACCGTGGCCGCCCGGAGTTCAACCGGACGGATGACTTCGCCGTGCCCGTCGTGCTCGACTGAGCCATCCGGAACGTCGCCAACTGCGACGCCGCCAAGCGCAACAAGACGGGCTACATGTGCCGGAGCGCCAACAGCGACTGTGTCAACTCCACCAACGGCGTCGGGTACCGGTGCACCTGTTCCCAGGGCTACCAGGGCACAACCCCTACCTTCTCGACGATCGTAGTGGATGCAAAGGTAATTGGAGATCAGACGTCAGGGACAAACCAGAATCAATTAGAGCCAAGAGGTATGGAATGAGCTGCCAGTTCTTGCAGAGCTGCCAGCCAACTGTGACGGCTTGATCCATGATCTGCACAAAGGAGTGAAATGCCTCAGCCAAGGATTCAATGCCATATCAACAACTCTTCCAAAATAAAATGTGTCACGCATTTTTTACCATTTCAAAAAAAGAGTCTCATTTAAGTCATGCAAAAGGTCAGTCCAGTGAAATAGACAATTTTCATAGCCCATGCATATGTTCCTGACCGTTGGGGCCTGTTTCAATCAATATTATTTCTTAATAAATACTACCAGTACTAACCATAGCGCTGCCGGATGCCCATGTCCCCAGTCTGGAGGATATGCAAAATGCCCCCTGATTTGGATTGCGGCTATTAATCACGATCTGAATGCTTACAAAATGCCGCCCGATCTAGATGCGAATTAATTGCGATCCGATTATTTGAATATATAGCCCCCGATAGGAATTTTACAATGTGATTCCTAAATCGGCGCGCGCTCTGCTCCCGGTCCATCCTCCGACCCCGGTCCACAGTCGCTGTTGCCGCTGTCCGCCCCGGCAAGAAGCGGCCCTCCACCCGTGCTGGCTCAGCTGTTGGGTGAAAGCCCAACCATGGCCAGGGAAGAAGACGAAAGGGAATGGCCTTGCTTATTGCTCGACCTCTTCTAGTCAAAGTTGACGGCTTGCGATAGAGCTCGGACTCGATTGACGACTCTCTCGCCAAGCAGCGTCCACCTCACCGGCGGGAGCGCCGGCAAAGACAACGACGGCGCAGCTGCTCTACAGCTGGACGATGAGCCGACAAGGGAGAAAGAGAGAGCGCCCCCAAATAAGGACCACTTTGCAAAATTACTGGGCGCTATATGCAAATAATCGAATCACGATTATTAATTAATCGCGATCCAAATCAAAGGGCATTTTGTAAATCCCTCCTAGCCAGGGATATTGACATCCGGCGGAGCGCCCTGACGTTTGCCGTCGGGCGTCGCATCGTTCCTCACCACCGGAAAGGCTGGCTCCGCTCGCCGTGCCCCGCAACAACTGGCCGCGGATTCCACCTCCAGGTCCACCGTACCCAGAAGACCCGACGGAGTGATACCACAATGGACTTCGTCATGGCTAGACGTCGCAGAGGAAACCGAGCATACCGACTCCATCCTGGCCGGGCGTCCAGCACACTCTCCCCAGCCCGCTCACTGCTGCCATCGCGCCCAGAGTCGTCGGAGACCACAGCCTCGTGCACATGCGCCGCGCCTCCACCGCAGGTCGTCGTCTCCGTGTTTGAAGCCACAGCATGACCGGTGCCCCAGTGGCTCCTTCCGGTGCGGCGCCTTCGACACGTGGGGCATTCCGAGGCGATCCACGTTGACTTGGTCTTGACTCTTTCCGGCCCGGCGCCTTCTCACCTATATTCGCCGCGGAATACCCCGCGTGCGCAGCGTAGACCCATGGCGCGCGCGTGTCGACATCACCTCGTCGCCGTGGCCCTCGTTCTCCTCCGAGGTAATCGCCCGCGCTTTGGGCGCGTCGCCGATGGTGATCGCGGCCTCCGTCACGCCCTTGTCTAACATAGCGCGTGATCTCAGCTCAGCTCAGCGCGCGGCGGGCCTGTCTGTCTGTGCGCAAATGACATCTCTGCTCTGCACAATACGGCGAAGTGATGGTCTATTTCTTTGCGCAGGTTATCGATCAGAGCAGGATCAGCAACAAGCATGGATTGCGGTAAGAGGTCACTACCTGCTGTCAAAAACCTCAACTTTCAGGTATTACTGTACTGTGAAAAGGCGAAGTTTTGACTACTTGCAAATCAGGCTTCTCTGTAATTGGCAGACAGTGCAAGTGCTTTTCATCATGTGAGCACTGAAGCAGTACATGATCAAGATCTGTACTGTACCTGAGATTCAAGAATCAAGAGTGAAGACTAGGAACAGGGAAGCCTAATTGCGTAGATCATAAACGGCAATCACATAAATGTTGTGATTGCCAAGTCAGCAATTTTGCTGATGTGGTAACAAATTTAATGCTCATGAAACTCCCATTGAAACTGACCTAAGAATTTATGGAATCCTTTCATCTGAGAGTGCAATTTCATTTTCTCCGTATAATCGTTTGAATGGTGCTACATTTGCGCTTGGAGAATAGGGGGTCACTAAATCAAATGGGAATGGTGGCAAGCGCAGTCTATCAAATTAGCTGTACTTTCGCAAGTTCGTTCTTGTTTGCCTCTGTTCATTCGATTGATTTGGATCACAAAGTAGTACACTGTTATGGCGCAGCAGCTACCGTTGCCTTCGCCGGCGCTCCCGCGCGCCGGTGAGGTGGGCATGGAGTCATCGGGGAGGGGACCGGGATGCACGTGTTTGGCCGCGGAACGGGTCGAGCTGCACCGCCGTGGCCATCGGCCGCCGCATCGTTTCCTCGGCACCCAGTAGGCCGGCTCCGCTGGCCGTCGCAATGCAAAAGCTGGCGGCGCATTCTACCTCCAGGTATCCATCCATATCCTAAACTCCAATCGTCTCCGGTTTGCCCCATCCTCTAAACTCTCAAGACTCTGAACCCCAATCTGAAGCACGACTATACCTCTTGTGTCAATTTGCTCCATCTTCAATTCGTTTCAACCCATCTAAATTCCCGGGTTTGGGTTATGGTTGCTCAACGGAATCACAATGCATTTCCGATGCCAAAACTATGCTGCATATTCTTTATTTGTTCACTGTCAAATAACATCTGTTGCTCAGGATAAAGCCTCAGTTAATCGCAGGGTTACGAATGATTCGTTACACAAAGACAAGAAAAGTCGGTAAAGCTAGCAGTTATATTATCTGACTGAAGAGTAAAAGGAAAGTAGTAAAAGAAAAAACAATCAGGACACAGTACTGGTAGTATTTATGAACAACTAACATTGGTTGAAAGGAGCCCAATGTTAAAAAAACAAATACATGGGCTATGACTGTTGCCTATCTGACTGGACTGACCTTTTGCATGACTTTTTTTTTCTAGTAATGCTATAGAACAGACGTCCGGCGCTCCGACACATGTTGCAATAGTTAAGTATTGATGTTGCAAATATTGTTTTAATATATTTCACAGTGAATGTTGCATGAAACATAGTATTCATGTTGGGGCGGGAATTTTCTATCCCCAGAGTCGAACGACGTAGTCATTATTTACACATTGTTTTTCATGTTGCAAACATCAAACACTGATGTTGCTATAGGTAATTTTTAATGTTTCGTCGAAACGTGCAATGGAAAATTTTCCATTGGACGTTCGGGCGCTAGCAGCTCCGGTTTTTTTTTGATAGACCTTTTGCGTGACTTGAACCACTACTCTTGTTGTTCCTTTTTTAAACGGTAAAGAATCTACTACATATTTAAAATTTAGAGAGTTCTTGAGTTGTTCTTGGTACGTCCTTGATATTGCTACCTTCCAAGGATATGTGCTGCTGTATTTAATGGTGTTTCATAGCCAGCAGGTGATAGTGAAAATAAACACCGATTGACAAAGCGGGCTTTAATTTACATTTTGTCGATCATTATTGTGGCAAAGTAGAACACATTGATTGATGTAAAAAAAGTGAACACAATATCAATGACGATAATGGTCGGCTGGTCGTCTTCAATATAATTATTATACTGTATGCATATATGGAGTATTCCAAATTTAAACAACAAGAAATGGAAGCAGGAAGGACTGGCATTGAACAATCCCATGCATGTACTACTTCCATTCTCAGATATAAGACGTTTACGACGAGTAGCTTGTCCTAAACATCATATAAATACGGGAGCGTTATTGAAAGGGGATACAAGGCGAAGACCCATCATGATATTGGTAGCTATTTGGTCATGGCCCGAGAGTCCATTGCCCCGCGGAAACAGCTTCAGCTCGCATCGGGGTGTAGAATGCATGGATCTTAAGCTCGATAATGTTCTTGTCACGTAGTCGTTCTACTTCGGTCTTGTGTATGATGCCCCGCGCCAAAGTGAACTCCCCGGTCCCACCGACAATGGCCCATTGACCGAATCGTATATGAGGACCCATCACCTCCAGCGACGACCCCTTGAACCTATTTTGTAATAATAAATATTAATGTAAAAATGCATTATAACATATTGTAATGATAACGTACGTAAACACTACTAAAGCTTTAGAAATCTTACTATTACTAATTGGAGGCTACTTTTGAAGCCTCCAGGTGAAGCCACCTAGGATTCCTAGGTGGACACTCTAGAAAAACAGAGAAATTCTAGAAATTCTTACAAAAAAGCAAAACATCCGACCATCAATCGATAGATTCAAATCATCATAGCCATTGGATCTATTATGTTTTCTAAAAAATTACCCACCTATGCCATTATGAAAATAGCCTAAAGTAACCCCTAAATCTATATATAAATTACCCACCTCAAGTCATTATATAAAATAAACTAAAGTAACCCCTGATCTTTATCAAAATTACGCACTTATACCATTATAAACAATATTTAAAATAACCTCTAATTTGCAACTGAATTGCCTACCACTATTACTTAAAAAACTTAAAGTAACCCCTTAAATTTGCATCTATATTACCCACACATGTCATTATTAAAAATAACATGAGGTGACCCTACGTTTGAATCAAATATTTTTAATTAAAAATACACAACAATACATGATTCTAAATCACTATATCTTGCACTATTGGTATATGATATAATAATTAAGATCTATACGCATGATGTGTGTCACCACTTATAAAGATATAGAGTGATGAGAATATAGATTTCTATGTTAAAATTGTATCTCAAACTTAGGGTTCATTAAACAAATTCAAGTGCATACCTACAATGCAAAGTGAAAAGTTAAAAATTATAAATGTGGATGAAAATATTATAGAGTAATTACTAACTAAAATCTATCACAATTGGATGAAGATATTAAGTATATATCTATATAAGTATTGTGTTCGAATATTTAACAAACGAGAGGTAGCTTATGGTAATAGTTTTGTAGCAATGTAGTCTCATTTTTTCCATTGGAGACTCCGCATTAGTTCCCACGAGACAAGCTAGAAAAAAGAGATAAAGTCTCATAAAAATTAAAAACATCAAACACCAATCGTGTAATCTCTAATAATTATAGCCATTGATCTATTATATTTTCTAAAAAGTTACCCACCACTATCATTGTGAAAATATTCAAAAATGAGCTCTAAACCTATATATCTAAATTACCGAGCTCAGCTATTATAAAAAAATAATCTAAAGTAACCCCATAATCTTCATCTAATTTACTAATACACATCATTATAAAGCATAACTTAAAATATCATTCTAAAATTTTATCTATGTTACCCACGTATATCGTTATTAAAAATAACCTAAAATAAACACCTAAATCTTAATCTAATTATCTTCATGTGCATCATACAGAAACGTCAAAAAGTAAACTAATATATGATTCTAAATTACTTATTTATATCATTGTTAATATAAAAAAATACTAAGTTAAGTATATACACATGATGAGTGCCACCATTTAGACCATTTATACATGTATGTGAGGAATCGATGAAAAATATTGATTTGTATGCTAAACATAATGTATGGAGGATTGGAGGTGTGATACAAAATGGAAAAAGTATGAATATGGATGAAAAAGTGCATAGAGTAATTATTAATTAAAAATCAATCACAACTGGACAAAGATAAGTACATATCTATATAAGTATCATGTTAAAGTATTGAAAAAATAAGGGAGTAGTAGGTAAACAATTTTAATTATTAGCTAAGAGTTTCATTTCTAAATAATTTTAAAATATAATAAATTCTAAAAATATTAGCCCGTGCGGGAGCACGGGTTGATAGACTAGTTAAGAAACAATTTGCGTACCAAGCTTGTGAGTGTTGTATATGATTACGGTGGAGGAGGAGGGGTACCAAGCTTGCATAGATATTATTTAGGTAAGGGATTCGATTACAGTGTCAATTGATTACAAACTACCGCAACCAAACATACGTAATGGGATTCGTTACCTTCCGTAATCAAATTACATTGCATTTGAGCTAACCAAACACCACCTAAAGCTTTAGAAAGAAACAAAATGTTTGCATACCTGGCGTTGGCATCCTCAAATACAATGCTGAAGGAAGAGCGCCAGTTTTTGGCTTTCATGCCAGACTGGATATGTAGCCCCTGTGCACGAGCAACCACCTTGGCACCCTGGCCACGCTTGTCATATATGAGCCAATCATTTACCAGGGTCGTGCCCAATATGTTGGGACGTTTCGAAGCTAGTATCTCGAATTGGTTTTGGTCGGCTCCCGAATGGGCGTGGTGCAAGTACAAGTGGAAGAAAAGCTCTTTTTCCTGGGGTGGGTTGCGAAGCGCACCGAATTTGGAGTAAGGGGGGTTAGTCATGGCTAACACCAAAAAAGATAGATCGTTGGTACTAACAAAAGAGTAGGTCTCTGCTTTGAGAGAACTTGGAGTGGTAACCATGTATTTATAGCTGGGTGCGGTGCTAAGTCCTGAGACTGCCGGATGCACCACATGCTTCCTACGCTCAATGCGGACATAGTAAGAAAATTCAGTTATTAGCCGCTCATTCTTTTTTTTTTGAAACAGGCTGACATTTTTATGAAAGCTTATCTTTGACCATAAATGAACGACTAGCTATTCAACTTACGGATCAAAATAGTATACATCTTATGACGCTTAAAGATAGTTTTAATATTGATTAATAAGTACTCGATCCATTCATGTCAAGATCTAAAAGTATAAATGAATAACTTTGTAAGTGTTGATTAACTTCATGGTTCGAGGATACTAGATACCCTACGAAGTTTGGACTAACTACTTCAGATCCAGATCTATGACTAAATAAATAACTTTCCCAAGTGGTGATCAAGGTCACCTTTTCTAATCAATACTCCATCCATCCCAAATATAAAATGTGCATCCATTTCACTTTTTGCAATACTTTAGTCTATGGAGCAATGTATAGGACATTACACCAATTTTTGTTAGATAGTGGAAACAATTCCGGCTTCAAACACCTCAAATGAGAGGCATCATACTGCCAATATTACAAGCATCCTCAAAGTTTAACACACAGTGTGTTTAACATTATTGACCAATTCACAAAAAGCAAGGCCATCCATGGGACGCGAAGAAATGCATAGCTCTAGACTCCATAAGTTGGCATGTCTTGACAAAACTGTTCCCTCTGGTCATCAATATGCTGCAATAGAGCCCAGAACCATAGCCAGTGTGTCCCCCCTAAAAGAACCTGCAAAAAAGTTTTTTGGTTTGCAATAGTTAAACTCGGTATTATTTCTAATTTGTTGTTATACATACTCCCTACCTCTGAAGAGCTTATTTTGTTTTATTAGGATAAGCCTTTCACCAATAATTATTACTCTAAGTTGACGTCATTAATTAAATTCGTTTACAAAAAAATATATATTTCTTTCTTCTGGCTAAATACATTTTTATCACATAAAGTGTAATACTATTAGAGTATTTCTTGGTCAAACTCATGTCCTAATTAAACAAAATACGCCTCATATATAGTTTCAAATAGAGGGAGTATGTGACCTGGCTATTCTCTCTCTCTCTCTCTCATTAGTAGCATATTGATTAACAACATATGATTAATGTTACAAAACTTATCATAAAAAATAATTTAATAATATATAACACATCCTACTTATAATGATATATCTAGTTAAAGTGTTGTATTGGAGACCACATCCATGTGCTTATGGGGTTATATTAATTAAGGTTTTAAGGAAGTATCTATTTATTAAAATTTGACCTTGATCCCAAGTTAGTCAATACTTGTGAAAGTCATGATTATTTGTATTTGTAGACCTTGATCTAAATTTCGCAGTGTTATATATGGATCTTGGTATGAAGTTAGTCATCACTTTTGAAAATTATTTATTCATAGTTATCGATCTTGATCTGGAACACTTAGTTTAAACTAAAGTATATTTTTAATCATCATCACATATATTTCAAAGCTGTTCTGTAAGTGGACGCTACACAAAATGATTAACAGTGGCCTCAACATCGTTGGCTCAAAAGTCCAAACCACTAGCAATTCAACTTACGGATCGACATATTATATATCGTATGATGGTTAAAAATATTTTTAATATGGACTAAGTACTTCACTCAGGTCAAGATCTAAACCTATAAATCAATAAATTTTGAAGTATTGACTACCCTCAAGGTTTGAGGCCACTAGATACCCTTGTGGAGTTTGGACTAACTACTTCAGATCCAGATCTGTGACTAAATAAATAACTTTCCCAAGTGGTGATCAAGTTCACTTTCTAATCAACACTCCCTCCATCCCAAATATAAGATGTGCATCCATTTCACTTTTGTAATCCTTTAGTCTATGGAGTAATATATAGGACATTACACCAAGTTTTGTTAGATAATGGAAACAATTCCAGCTTCAAACACCTCAAATGAGAGGCATCAGACCGCCAATATTACAAGCACGCCCAAAGTTTAACACACACCATGTTTAACATTATTGACCACTTTGCAAAAAGCAAGGCCATCCATGGGACGCGAAGAAATGCATAGCTCTAGAACTCCAGAAGTTGGCATGTCTTGACAAAACCGTTCCCTCCGGTCATCAGTATGCTGCAATAGAGCCCAGAACCATAGCTAGTGTGTCTTCCTAAAAGAACCTGCAAAAATATTTTTTGGTCTGCAATAGTTAAACACGGTAGCATTTCTAATTCAACAATTAAGATTCAAAATTTCTAATTCTAAGTGTTGCTCCCCTCCCATATTTGATTGAAGCTCCGCCACTGCTTTGAATTGTATATGATTCATGCTTTGTTTGCCTGTGTTTGATGCTACATGCATGCTCTGTTTCCCTGGTGTATACTTGTGTGAAAGCACTGGCACTTTATGGATTCCTGAGAGTGCAATTTCAATGCCTCCATTTAATCGTGTTTCATAGTTTGCGGGTGCTAAATGACATTGGTTAAACGCAAATCTGCTTCAAGATGCTAAATTTCCATGTAGAAAATATTGTTGTAACATAAAAAAACTTAATGCACGACAAGAAAGGATCGAAGTGTATTCTTTCTCCATAATTATTACATCTCTTATTAGATCATTATATGATAGGTCATTGTAACCAAAAAATTAGGCAGCTTTGAACCCTTCACCAACAAAGTAAGAAAATTCAGTAATTAGCCGCTCATTCTTGTTTTTTGAAACAGACTGGCATTTTTTTTTGAAAATTTATCTTTAACCAGAAAATGAACAACTAGCTATGCAACTTACGGATCGATATAGTATACATCTTATGACGGTTAAAGATAATTTTAATATTGACTAAGTACTTCCATTCATGTCAAGATCTAAAACTATAAATGAATAACTTTGTAAGTGTTGACTAACTTCATGGTTCGAGGATACTAGATACCTTTAGGGATCTTGGAGTAATTACTTCAGATACAGATCTATATGACTAAATAAATGACTTTCTCGAGTGTTGATCAAGGTCACCTTTTCTAATCAATACTCCATCCATCCCAAATATAAGATACACATCCATGTTAAGATTCAAACCTTCTTGGAGTGCTCTCTCACATTTCTGATTCAAACCAGCAACTAGCCTCATGTAATGTAGATTTGGTTATAAGAAAATAATACTTAAAGTGCGCTGCCACATTTCTGATTTTCTAACTACATAGAAATTTAGAATTTTGTAAATCTTGCTATTTTTCAAGCATTTGTGGTGCTGTACTAGTACTGCAGTTTGACACTTTGATGGTACATCATGCACGCGCTGTTTCCCTGTGTTTGATGCTACATGATGCATGCTCTCTTTTCCTATGTGAAATCATCAGGACTATGGATTCCTTTCAGTTCTTATGAGAATGCAATTTCAGTGTCTTCGTTTAATTGTGTTTCATAGTTAGCAGGTTCTAAACGACACTAATTAAATGCATTTATGCTGCAAGATGCTAAATTTCCATGTAGTAAAGATTGCTTTAACTAAAAAAAATCTTAAAATGCACCACATGCGGCTTCTATGTGTTTGACAAAAAAAAAAAGAACAAAGTGTAATCTTTCTCCAGAATTATTACCGGCCATATTCAATCAAGAAAGTCCTGGCCTTCTTAAGAGGGTCTTTGCAGGACCATGTCTCCAAATGTGGTGAGCATCCATTAGATCTTTTGAAGGCAAACAGCTAGATTTGCACATTTTAGGAAAATGGCTACGCCTGCTGAAGAATTTGTTGTTTATCATCAGTATCAACGCTCTTCACAAGACGAGGTTCCAGAAATAAGAGTCCAAGATGTTATGTATGGAAACGCTAAGCCTCATGGAACATTTGAGTTCCTCGTATGGAGGTCTATTGAAATACCCCCATGCTACAGCTACGTCTATACTTGTGAGATTCGAGAGCTAAAACCTACAGCCAGTCAGCCACCAAGAGGAAGCGCTCTATGAAAAATGGAGTCCCAAGTTGCTTGTTAATTTAGTCATTCTTAGGTTTTGATAGGGTGCCACTAGTGCATCTACAGCATGTCAGCATATAGCAGAATGCATTGGGATTCTCTGAAGCTCCTGCCATATCCGAATTAAAACGGAGCTAAAACATATATTCTATGAGCTAAACAAGATTCAAGGGTCTAGTCGTGAATAAGATTTCCGGGGGGTAGCAGAGAAGATTGGCAAGACACATGGAATAGTGCTCACCATTAGGTCAAAGCCTAGGGTTAGATCTGTAAAACTTTCAGGTAGGACTTGGGTGTAGAGATTTTAAGGTCTTTAGGGTCTGTCTGCAAAAGAACCAAGACACAGGGAACCTTGGACTATTTATAGATTTCTTCAGGGGCTTCATCGAAAAAAGTGTTGTGGCTTTCTTGTTCCTCCTCTCACGCGTGGGCAGCTCCGGCTGGCGGTCCTTGCCAGCGCTACAAGCGGCTGGGGCTCTAGCGGGCGGCATAGGAGGTGGAGGGGATTGAGGGGATGATTGGGGTACGCTCACCGGTGACGAGATGGTCGTAGACGTGACGTGGTCGGAGTTTTGCCAGTGGAAGAAAAAGGCGGCGGCTCGAGCCTTCATGTGGAGGTGCTCCTGGTGAGCGGTGGCGGGGATGCCTGGCAGTTCGGTGGAGCTCGTGGTGCCAGCGGTTTGCTCCGGCGGGTGACAGAGCTAGCGAATCTGGGAAGTGGGTGGTGGCGCCCGGCTCGGCCGGCGAACGAAGGATGGCGACGCTGTGCGAGGATGGGCGATGACGCTCCTACGTGTGTGGCAAGGGCTCAGGCCGCGCCATTTATAGGCACGCGGGGCGGCATAGGAGGCGCAGACGCCAAGGCCCGTGGTGGCGCGGCCGTGCTCGGCCTATGGCCACAAGCGCTGGTGGCCGATGGGCCTGGCCAGGTCAGTAGACGTGGGTCGGGCCCACGGGCTCAGCCCGATAGAGAAGAAAAGATTATTTTCAGAAATAATTCTGTGTGTAAAGATAAATTCAGAAAATTCTAGATAAATCATTTAACTCATGAAAAATACTTTGAAAATCTCAAAAATTCTAGGAAAATTCCTAGTGATAGTTGGGACAGGATCAATCTAAATAAAATACTTGGAGCTCATGAAAAGGATTATAGAGCCTTCCAAAAATTGGATTTAGCTCTAGGAAAACCGAGAATAAATTTCAGGAAATTCTGAAAAAATTCTCAGAAGAACCTAATCGTTATCTAGATAAGTTTTTTTTAAAACATTTACACTCATGAAACACCAAAATGCATCGGCATGAATGTATATACAGAGAACACTTTATTTAATTCAGAAAACAACCAATTGTTTTTCATATACTAAATTTCCTGTAAAGAAAAAATAAATGATGGAAAATTTTTAAAATTATGAGAAAATCATTGTTTATTTATTCTTTTTAATGACGTCATGAAATTCCTGTGCGACAAGCGTGCGTCCCCCATGGCCTCCGTTCCCTTTGTTCTGCTGAACCTGAACTGCATGCCCGCACGTGCCATCCCCTGTCCGCGGCACGGCAGATCTGCCCCCACGGCGTTGGCGTCGTGGGGTTCTTCGTCGTGGGGTCGGCGTCGTCGTTCGCTGCGGTGCCGCTGGAGGGTTCCGTTTGGGGTTTTCCGTCCAGGCGGCGGTGGACAGCTTCCGAATTCCGATGCGAAGATGCCATTGAGACTTGATTGTGCCTCTGAGAAAGCGAGCTTTTGTGTGCCCGTGTTCTCTCCACTCCATGAACGGAAGAGCAACAACTGACGGTGTGACGGATAAGCTGCCGCCCCTAACAGAAGCCTTGAATCAAATAGCATCACTGCATCAGACACTGACACCTCCAGGAATGGTGAGGACTGGATGAGCTGCAGAGATAGAAACTGCTCTGCAAAAATGGCTAGTGTCACAGGCATGCATGTTCGCTGGTGGCGACGGCGGTGCCGACGAAGACGGAGGGCCGGCCGACGCGCGCTGTTCTAGTGAGCACGCACCCGACGTCGGCGGCGTGCTGAAACCAGTCATGCAAGTCACCAAAGATGACCACGAGGCTCTGTTGCCAAAACCACCTGCAGGGCTGCTATCCGGGGAAAAAACCAATGACAAATTATTCACTAAATCTCATGAAAATATTGTTCTTCGATTATTACTAGAACTCAACTCGTAGCGTTAACTCAAGGGGCTTTGAAAGACGCCTCCAGCAGTTAGTAAAGACAAAGCAGGTGTGCAACTAAATTCTCAAATAAATGTCTTCATAAGTTGGTTACAATGAAGACAGATGGGGCTGGCGCAGCAAATAATGGATGTCATTTCTTATTCAAGAACAACAAAAGAGGAGCAACTTCCATATATAGATTATGAATAATGAAAGTCTGCAAATAGTACAGATGAAATTGAACACTCGTCATGACCGAACACATGTTGGTGTCTCGATGTCTCCTGACTGATAAACAAGACTGGACGGACGAAACGATAGACTGGTCGACAAGGATCCTGCTTTGTTCACCAAAAAGAACAGTAACTAGTTACCATCAACGGAGCATGTAAAGGAAGGAAGAGAAAAATTTAAATAAATCTAGAAAACCGCGTGGCTTAGGAAAAATTATTGTATTACCTTGCTATCGTGAAGCTACTGCTTATTATTCATTTTTCTCATAAAGGATGTATTGAAGATTAGTGTGGGACGATTAGGCTAACTATTGATTTCTCCTAAGCCAAGATTTATGGTGCTTGAGGTGAGCATTTTGGGGACTAGGGGAACCTCGATTTTTGTTGGGATAATCCCATTAACCTCGCCAGGCTGGCAAAGTCAGGCCCAAGTCAGGTTTAGCTGGGCCGCTAACTATTTTTAGTAGAAAATTAATTCATTTTAATGTTTTGGGCTGGGATCCGGGTGGCCCAATTTTTTCTAGCATGGAAAACTAGCGCCAAGCCCAGCCCTAAATGAGCTTCGGGCTGGGATGGGCCGGGCTTGTTTTGCTCAGGTCTATATGTATTGATAAAAAATCCATATTTGGTCATTCAACTTTTCAATTTGTCAAAATTTGATGCTAAACTTTCATACTATGAGTTTAGTTACCCATCTTTTCATTGCGTCTAGTTTATTCTTGAGCCCAGTTAAAACGATTTAGGATCGACGTGGCAGGAACTTTTAAATTTGAGTGAAGAAGTGAAGATCCCTCACCCACTACCTTCATAAGTAAGAATGCCGTAGCAAACAGCTCCCAGGGTTCTCAGGTTGGTAAGCTGGCCTAGCTCTTTTAGAAAGCTGAGTGGTTGCCCGTGGATCGCGAAACATGCTAGTTGTTCCAATCCTTTCATCTTGCTGAAGCCTTCTGCTGGGAACTTGACATTCGGAGTAACGATAAGACGTGTCAGCTTTTCAAATCGAACAATAGTTGACGGCAATTTTTTCACTTCAGTTGATCTTATATCTAATGTTTCTAAATTGTGGACTTGTCCAATTCCAGCAAGGAGCTCACTGACACATGTTCCTCTAATGTTCAAATACCGCAACTGAAGTAACACCTCTATATTTGCAAGGTGCACATTTGTCAATGACTCACGGTCTTCCAGGTCTAACACACGTGCAACTTGAAATTCCTAAGAGGAAACAATTCTTTGTTGATGTCCAGAAAGCATGAAAGTGACTGGACATAAGGCTTAATAGACTTTATTCATGAAACTACATTCTCTTGGTAGCTTTTCTGGAGAGATCGGGAATGAACCTTGCTATGGAGAGAAGTTCGGAGCCCGGATGGGTCTCAACAGACTTATTTCCAGGAAGTGGTGAACTTATAGATTCTTTCACCTTGTTCCAGTGATCAGCAGATTGTGGTACATCAACTGCCAACAAGCTGGATATAGAAATTATTGCAAGTCGTATGCCATCCCACTTTTCCAGTATATCTTCAGAAGCTCTTTCCAGCTCATGAGGACACTTATCTTCAGAGTCAAAAATTCTTTTGAAAGACAACCTTCTAGAGTCGTTGTCGTCTAGAGGCCTCATAGCATAAACACGACCACCGTGAGAAGAACAACATGACTCGGCCACATCTTTCAGACGTGTTGTCATGATTATTATGCTATCAGGGCTAGTTCCGACCAATGCTTGTCCAATGATCTTCCATGGATCGGAGTGCCATATATCATCGACTACAGCAATGTACCTGCCATAATATGTGATTCTGATTTGATAAACTATATGTTGTAAGGGAAAAACTATGCATGTAATACTTCATTCTTGATCTGGTGAAATAGTAATCAAAATGAAAACATATTGCATTATGAGAAAAATACAACTATTCTAGGTAAAACGAACACAAATATATGTTAATCATTTTTTCCATCTGCAAGATACAGAAAAGTTATGAATCTTTTATGGAGAGTCGGAACACATGCTTTTAAGATCTTGAAGATTGATGCTTATGTATCTCAAATTGGCTTGAAACAACATGCTTTTAAGCTCATGAAGATTGTAGTCCGTTAGATAAAAACAACATGCTTATATTTTCTTCTTATTTTATATTTTTGGTTTGCCAATTGACTGAGCATGTTCGTTATGAAACGGGTGAATCAGATCCTAGTAGCATATGTGGTATATTAGGTTGTATATTAGGACGACCATGCCAACACATCAGAGCCATTCATAATAAAGGTTGATGTGTGTATTTTCTTTTCCTACTGAATTATGTGATAATTTCTTGTTTTAAGATTATTGTGGCTGGGTGCTTCTACTAGGTGAGCCCAGACATCACTATAGATAAAGGAAGATAGGGACATATAGGGTCGAAATAAAGCAACACACTTTTGTACTGGAGTCGATCTCGGAGCTTGTTGATGAGAAGGAGCTCATCATCCGCCATGCTTGGGGTTGCTCCAACTTGAGAACAAATCTTCATCAGTATATCCTTAATGTGAGGGTTCTGAGACACCGATAGCTTTGCACTCAAAATGGCCTTGAACTTTGTGGTACACCTGTTTGGCAAGAGTGGTCATCTTGCCCAAGCCTGCACACCCAACGATGGGCAAAGTGCTGACTTGCTGCGAGGGCACCTCTCCCTCTCCACGCATCAACAAGCGGATGACCTCATCCATGGGTCCGTTGAGTCCGACGAGATTCTTCATCTCTCCTCCCAAAGCGCGCACATCCGGAGGTCAACCTTATCATGAGAAGCATCGGAGCTGGATCCGATGAGGCCATCAAGCTTGTATCTCTTCTATCGATCGCTCTCCTCAATGACACGAGCCTTGAGCTCTTGTATCTGGTGAGCGATCTGAAGAGACACTCTGATCTTCTTGAGCTTCCGTGCCAGCTTCTTGGTGCCGAAGAACCCGCTTTTGCTGGCATCACCGCCGGCATGACGGAACCAGGCCACAGAGAGATCGATGCAATCCTAGACGTTGTAGGCTAGCTCCAGCACCCTGTCCCGCCACCCCTTGTTGAGGGCGTCGAGCTCCTCGATGTCTGCCATCACATACAGCAGGTCATTCATGATGCTGAGCTCTGACCTGAGGAACTCGATATCCTTGCAAACCCCCTTGGCAAGCTTTTGTTGGATGCCCAAGAGGGCCTGGCCCAATCTGAACCACTGGCCTATTAAGCAAGTATTATAAATGCTAATCACTGGCCACAAGTTTTTTAACCCTAATCACCTTTCCCACCTGCAGCCGTACGCACCAAGAGCTGGTGCGCTGCCGCCGCTGCTGTCACATGCACCTGTTCGGTGGTGCGCTGTTGCAGTCCTCCCTCCCAGATCAAAGGTTGATCGCAGGGATCTCCGAGTACGTGCCATGGATTGCTAGCATACTCCGGTTCGTCATCCCATCCTGTACGTGTAGACTGCCATAGAGGTGTCGCTCGGTTGCACACTTCGTCAGATTATATGACTACTTCCTCGACGTCAATCGGATCAACCACTCGCGCTTCATTAAGACTTCCACTGCGACACGTGATGAGCGAAAGTATAATCTATCATCATCTACTTGCACAGTGATCCTATTTACGCAATTATATTTTTGTGTGCTAGCAAGTAGCATACCGCATTTCCTAACAATAGTACCAGAGCTGTGCTTGTATTGTTTTTGATCTAGATTAAAATTTTGCATGGTTGGTTGTAGATCAGATCGTTTTGGCGAATAGCATTACACGCGAATTGGATTAATTTACTCCATTCTTGCTTCCTCATTATGCGACTGGCTAACTTGCCATCTTTACAACAGTGCGCGAGCGTCGCGCGGTTGACCACAAGGTTGTGAGTTCGTGTAGTGAAGCAGTCGATACACGGTGTGAACAGCTATGTCGGCTAGAGCGAAAAATCTATTCTATCCATTACCAGCTGATGGGACCAGATCGTGTATTTTTTTTAAAAAAAGGGGGACGTGTTGCATCGTTTGTAGAAACGCCTAACTCGTTCTTGCAGAGAATGATGTGATGGTATGGCCTCAAAATCATGTGATGATCTGTGTGTAATAAATTCGTGTGGTCTGCGTGTCACAAATTATTACAATCAGGTTGAGGCTGTTCCTATTCGACCTGCGTGCCACTCCTGTGATGTAATTTTTTATTTTATTTTAGCTACTAGCGTGTATTAGCTGAATTAGATTATGTAATTCTTCGACACGAGCAAAGCGACTCGGTGACCGTTGTACCTTGGAGAAGGCGCCCAAGATGCAACGTCTCAGCGTAGGCATGCACATTGGCGATCGTCAACATGTGCTGATTTTTGTTGGACGAAGAAAGGCCATACTATCACAATAATTTGATTATCTGTGAAGATTATTATTATGCACTACGTGTGATGAGCATGATAAATCCCTCATGAAAAATTAAGATTTTATACCCTTCCAATAGCTACACCATTGGGGTCTTGTTAGTAGGTAATGGGTCTGCCAAAGCAGGGTGTCATCTTCTACCTTGATCTATTAGGTGGTGTCGGACACCACAACATAGTGTTGGTTTGCTTGACAGAGCTATCAAGTTGGACTTGGGCTTTAGGGCATAAGTGTTGGGAGCCGAGACATATGATGTCTCCCAACAAACAAGAGTCGATCGCATTGGATGCGATTGGCAAGTGTTGCCTACCTTGTTCACTATGATGCTAGCGGTGATGCCAAAGCTCACTAGTATCACAGGGAACATTGGATCTTTTCCTACTATGCAACGTCAGGGGACATTTGCACAACATAGAAGGAATTCTTTCATTAAAAGTGTTAACAAAAGAAGTGCTAACCGTTGCATATCTTACTATTGTAGAAAATGTCAAGTGCATCAAACTTTAATCTGTGGTCGATCCTGGATAGAGATAAGCTGAATGGAAAAAACTTTGTTGATTGGAATCAGAACTTGAGAATTGTTCCCACACAAGAGAAAAAAGAGTGTGTTCTCGATACGCCTTATCCAGAAGAGCCTCAGAATGTCATGCACACCACTAGTGCATATCATGCTTATGTGAAGCATATTGATGATGCAGTGGATGTGCAGTGCCTGATGCTTGCTTTTGAGAGGCATACTGATGTGCAGTGCCTGAAGCATACTCTGAGCTACAGAAGCAATTTGAGAACACTAACCTGTACAATATTATCGTGGGGTTACGTGGTATGTTCAAAAACAACCAGGCCAGGGTTGACAGGTTTAATACCTCAAAGGTCATGTTTGGTTGCAAGCTTGCTGAAGGTGCTCCAATCAGCCCTCATGTGATTAAGATGATTGGGTACATTGAGAGCTTGCAGATACTGGGTTTTCTCCTCGTTGACGATCTCACCATTGATGTGATACTGCAGTCCCTACCTGCAAGCTTTGAGCCGTTCATCCTAAACTATCACATTAATGGTTGGAAGAAATCACTGACTGAGTTGCATGGGATGCTTAAGATGGTAGAGGCGAGTCTTAGGAAGACTTCTGGTCATGTGATGACAGTCCAGAAGGGTAGGAAGCATAAGCGCCTAGCAAAGGCTAAGAAACCTGTCGAAAGTGAAACTTCCAGGCAGGCGTCCAAGGCCAAAGAAAAACAAAAGAAAGCGGGTGCCTCCCCTGACCCTGACGATGCTTGTTTTCACTATGGTGCTAAGAGGCATTGGTTGAGGAATTGCAAGAAGTACTTGGAAGATAAAAGGAAGAAAGTAAGTGCGACCTCCACTCAAGGTATTAATGTTATTGAAATTAATCTTGCTACGCGTGCAATGATTCACACTTGCAAATCGTTGCAGGGGCTGAAAATAATTACACGCTTTGCGAGAGACGAAGTGGATTTGTGCATCGGGAATGGAGCAAAGGTTGTTACGTTGGCCGTCAGCACTTATCCATTGTCATTGCCTTCTGGATTAGTGCTAGAACTCAATAATTGTTATGTTGTTCCTGCATTGAATAAGAACATTATTTCCTCCTCATGTTTATAGGATGATGATTATGAATTCATAATAAAGAACAAGTGTTGTTCCATTTTTATGAATGGCATGTACTATGGGAGATGTCCCACTGTGAATGGGCTTTATGTTCTTGATTTAGAAGATGCAGAAATTAATAACATTAGTACTAAGAGAACTCGCGTAGATAACTCAAATCCTACTTACTTGTGGCATTTTCGTTTAAGACATATAGGCGAGAAACACATAGAGAGGCTCCATAAAGATGGTCTTCTCAATCCTTTCGATTTTGAATCGATTGAGACATGCAAGTCGTGTCTACTTGGAAAAATGACTAAAACTCCCTTTGTTGGATAAAGTGAGAGAGCAAGCGAGTTATTAGGCCTAGTACATACAGATGTATGCGGTCCAATGAACTCGGTCGCAAGAGGTGGTTTTCAGTACTTTATTACCTTTACTGATGACTTGAGTAGATATGGCTATAACTATTTGATGAGGAATAAGATAGAATCCTTTGAAAAGTTTAAAGAATTCCAAAATGAAGTACAAAATCATACCGGCAAGATAATTAAATTCCTACGATTGCATCGTGATGGAGAATATTTGACCCATGAGTTTAGCGATCATCCGAAGAATTGTGGAATTGTTCCACAACTGACTCTGCTAGGAACACCATAGTAGAACGGTGTGTCCGAGCAGAGGAACCAAACCTTGTTGGGCATGGTGAGGTCTATGATGAGTCAAGTTGATCTTCCATTGTATTTTTGGGGCTATGCACTAGAGACTGCTCCATTCACACTAAACCGTGTACCATCTAAATCTGTGGAGAAGACGCCATATGAGATATGGACTGGGAAGCATCCTAGTTTGTCGTTCTTGAATATTTGGGGCTGCGAAGTCTACATAAAGCATTTGACTCCCACTAAACTCGAGCTCAGATCTGATAAATATGTCTTTGTGGAGTATCCTAGGGAAACCAAAGGATACTATTTTTATAACCGTCAAGAACAAAGTGTTTGTTGCTCGAAATGCTGTCTTTCTTGAGAAAGAGTTTCTCTCAAAAGAAATTAGTGGGAGCATGGTGCAACTTGAAGAAGTTCAAGAAACACAAGAAAATATTTCAGTTCCCTATTGATGAGGTGCAACATGATGAATCAGTGATGGTCGTTGACCAACATGATGAACCTCAACCACGACGATCAACACGGGCACGTTGTGCACCTGATAAGTACATGCTACTTATTACAGGGCAGCAGGACATCCTATTGTTGGACAATGAGGAGCCTAAAACATACATAGAAGCATTGATGGGACCGGAGTCTGAGAGATGTCTTGATGCCATGCAATTTGAGATGGAGTCCATGAGAGAGAATTAGGTTTGGAACCTAGTCTATCCACCTGATGGCATGAGAGCCATTGAGTGTAAATGGATTTTCAAGAAAAAGATAGACGCTAATGGAAAGGTTCACATCTATAAGGCACGACCGGTACTAAAAGGTTTTCGTCAAATTCATGGTGTTGACTATGACAAGACATTTTCGCTCGTTGCCATGCTAATGTCTATTCGGATCCTTCTAGCAATTGCCGCATATTATGACTATGAGATTTTGCAAATGGACGTCAAAACGGCTTTCCTTAATTGAAACCTAAGTGAGGATGTGTACATAACACAGCCTGAAGGTTTTGTCGACCAGCAAAATGCTTAAAAAGTGTGTAGACTTAGGAAGTCTATATACGCTTAAACCAAGCATCCCGGAGCTGGAATCTTCATTTTGTTGAGGTAGTCAAATCGTTTGGCTTCTCTAAGAATAAAGAAGAGGCATGTGTTTACAAGAAAGCTAGTGGGAGCACAAACGTGTTTCTAATCTTGTATGTGGATGACATACTATTAATTGGGAATGACATTCCGCTTATGGAGGATGTCAAGACCTCATTGAGAAAGAGTTTCTCTATGAAGGACCTTGGAGAAGCAGCCTACATAGTGGGTATAAGGATCTATAGAGATAGGTCTAAATGCTTAATTGGATTGAGCCAGAGCATGTACCTTGACAAGGTGTTGAATAGGTTCAACATGAATGATTCCAAGAAAAGATTCATACTTATGTCACCCGGTGTAACCTTGAGCAAGACTCAGTGTGCGTCGTCACCTGATGAGCAAGAAAGGATGAGTCAGGTGCCATATGCTTTAGCTATTGGCTCGATCATGTATGCCATATTGTGCATGCGCCCAGACATTTCTTATGCTCTAAGTGTTACGAGCAGGTACCAATCCAACCCGGGTGATGGTCACTGGGTTGTAGTAAAAAATATCCTTAAGTACTTCCGAAGAAATAAGGATATGTTCCTAGTCTATGGAGGTTCGGAGGAGCTCATTGTAAATGGTTACACCGATGCTAGCTTCCAAACTGACCAGGATGATAGCAAATCTCAATCGGGATATGTCTTCTGCCTCAATGGTGGGGGCAGTGAGCTAGAAAAGTTCCAAGCAAGAGACAATTGCAGATTCGACAATAGAAGCCAAGTATATTGCAGCTTCAAAAGTTGCAAAGGAAGTTGTATGGATCAGAAAATTTATTTCTGAGTTGGGCATGGTCCGTAGTTGCTCCAGTTTGATAGACCTCTATTGTGACAATAGTGGTGCTATCGCACAGGCAAAGGAGCCTAGGTCACACTAGAAGTCCAAACACATAGTACGGCGATATCACCTGATTTGAGAAATCATCAATTGAGGTGATGTGAAGATATGCAAGGTGCACATTGACCTGAACATTGCAGATCCATTGACTAAGCCACTCCCACAAGCAAAGCATGACATGCATACGAAGTCAATGGGCATGAGATGCTGGCATATTTGACTAGCACTAGTGGGAGGCTTATGATGATATATTCCATAAAGGTAGTCATAAGATGATGACATCATGTCAACGTTTGTAATATGCATTTTCAGTGATATGTGGGTCTGTGATGTAGAGATAAGCTGGTACATGTGTTGGGTGGATGATCTTGTTTCACTGGTCATGGCAATATGGGATATTGCACCAACAGTGTAGGCACGTGTTAGGAACACGGTGCCAGACAGACCCACTACGAGGCACCGCGAGTACACTACTATCATTGAGTATCGTAACGACGCGCATATTATGTCCTTTGATCTGACATTGGTGCAGTGTTCCAGATTGTGGAGCATTGCATTTTGGGGTTGCTAAACGCTATTCCGTAACTGGGTAGTTATAAAAGCAGCTTTTGGATGTGGTTGAAGCAAGTCGCAGGGTGTATCGAGTCCAAAGGAATCTGCCCCTCCTGTTTCAGGGAGAGACTCCTCTAGGCCCTCTCGATGTGATGAACTGGAAGCGCATGGCCATGCCTTGACTAAAGGTTAGTCGATCAAACAAAGGTTCTTCACTGAGCGAGAAATGGCTAAGAATAAGGATAGCAATTCACTTGCCTTATACTTGGCTAGGTGTGGTGTGGAGGAAGGGTATAACATTGACGAGTGTCAAGGTTACGCAAGATACAATCTTCGTGGACCTCCGGGAATTAGTACGCCTTGCTAGAGGCCAATGCTAACTATTGATCAAAAATAGTTTCCGAGTCATGTCTATTGGTTGCATGAACCTAAGGGGTCACACACTTAAGGGATTTGAACACATGGATACTTGTATAATTAACTCTTGTGCAAGTGGGAGACTATTGGATGCCCAAGAGGGCCTGACCCAATCTGAACTGCTGGCCCATTTAGCAAGTATTATAAATGCTAATCACCGGCCACAAGTTTTTTTAACCCTAATCACCTTTCCCACCTGCCGCCGCACGCACCAGGAGCTGGTGCGCCGCCGCCGCCGCTGTCACACGCACCTGTCCGTGGTGCCTTGTTGCAGTCCTCTCTCCCGGATCAAAGGTTGATCGCGGGGATCTCCGAGTAGGTGCCGTGGAGTGCTAGCACGCTTGGTTCGTCATCCCATCTCGTACGTGTGGACTGCCGTAGAGGTGTCGCTCGGTTGCGCACTTTGTTAGATTGTACAACTACTTCCTCGACGTCGATCGGATCGACCACTCGCGCTTCATTAAGACTTCTACTGCAATGCGCGACGAGCGAATGTATAATCTATGATCATCTACTCGCAAGTGATCCTATTTACACAGTTCTATTTTATGTGCTAGCGAGTAGCATACCGCATTTCCTAATAGTTTGTACTTCTCATGGAGCAGCTCCGCCAACTTTGCGAGGACGGAGCTCATCGCTCCAGTCGCCGCACTCACTACGGCTTGCTCCATGGCTTATGAGTGTGGATGGTGGAGGGTTGTTCTATGTTGATAGAGATCTAGACCTCAGGAGATTGCAGATGGAGTAGTGTCCAGTACGGCATGGAGATAATTCACTCGTATACCGAATGTGGCACTGCTGCTCCTAGGGTCCAAGCAAATAAATGGTAAGGACGGCGTGGTGTAACTGCGAAGGAACCGGATGGAGCAGGATAGGGCAGGCGAGACCCCATGAGTCGTCAAGTCGTCGTCGTCCTTGGATCGGAGGAGGCCTGTAGATGAAGATGAATTATTGGTGCCATGGCCCAGTGAGCAGAAAAAATAATTTGCATCGCATGCATGGGCACTTTATTGCCTCGGCAGAAAAAAAATCGCTTGCATTTTCTTGGGACATTTTCGATGACATCCCGCGGTGGCATGGAGTAGTAGTACACTACTAACACGTTCTCACGTACGCGTACTCAACACTATTTAGCTTACTATATTTTTTTTTCATTTTTTGGCAACCAATTTTTTGTAGATGACCTTTTTTTTGTTAAATGAGTAGATGACCTTGACTAACAAGATAAAGCTATCGAATAAACAGCTGTATCTTTCTCGGCTAGCTGCTAGCTAGACAATGAAGGGAGAAGAAAAGTCAAAGATGCTGAAACATGCTTCGATTTGTGATGCACTTCCCCTCTTCCATGGCTTGACGAACGACCAAATAGGCGCCAGTGCCCACTATTTCTTTTCTAATTGTATAAGCTAGCACCAAATAGGCGCATATATATTAGGCCTTCTCCAATGGTTAGAGTCAACTAATAGCTCCGATCAGCTCAGCAATTTAATGTTTACCTTGTCAATTTTCAGGTCAAATTGACTGGCACGCCTTGCACCTTCGTGAGCCGATTTGGAGCCTGCATTGGAGTTAAGCAAATCTCTCAGGTCCTCCGTGTTGTTCATGCAGAAGCCTGAAGTCCAGATTTTGCGTCAAGATGCTCTTGGAACGCCCGATGGGACAAACAATCAAAAAACATCAGTAGTGCTCATCGTTGCCTCAACTTTGACCAAATGACTGGCGAACCTATTGACATTCAAGCTGATTTGAAGACCCCCAAGGATTTTACTGTTTTTGAGATTACTCTGGATAAGAAGTTAAGAAGTTGAAACCGCCATGGATCAATTTGTGGCAGCATGTCTGCAATCATTCAATCTGAACTGCAACAAGGCTCACAAGAAGCATCCTCTCCGAGTACCAATACCACCAAACATAGATGACAATGTGGTGATTGACGAAGATGACAATGAGCTCCAGTCTAAGATCACTACAATCGTCAATAATGTTTTGATCAGTCCAATTGGGGTATTGGCAAATGAGATTAAGAGGAATAATCCAGCGAGTTGTGGATCATTACATCAGCATGTATTCCTACAAACACTATACGGCTAACCCGTCTGTCTACAGAGGTGGTGCACTAGGCACCCAACGGTGCAGCCTACGGTTAGTCCAACTATGGGCCAACCGGTTAATCAGCAGGCGCCAGGATCAATTCCTATAAAAACTACAAACCCTCAACTGACGCCGCTAAGACAGTCGGATTTTACATCCGATGGGAACAGACTGTTTGATACACGTCAGCCTCAACATCATGGACAATTTTATGCCTCTAGTTTCTCCACATTCACCATATGGGAACGAGTAGAGCAACGAAGATTGAGCCGCAAAGATTATTAAGGTGATCAGGAGTCAATTTGGGTTGAAGCCTAAGGAACATTCCTATATATATCCCGTCAACAATGACGTAAGCAGACACATGGCACACTCTCGTGCTACCACATGGCACAATCAGGAGCTGACATGTGTCCCATTTCATAAAATATTTTTTGAAATTATTTAATTAATTAAATCAATCCTTTAATCTTTAAAAATTCCTAACTAATTCATATTAACTCCGAAAAATATGAAACCAATTGCATTAAATTCGTAAAATCGAGCCCGTGCTGTTTGTAGCTAGTTTCGTATTTTTTGGATCTTCTAAATTTGAGTTTCTTGAAGTTTTCACCTAGATGTAATGCCGTTGAATTTACTTTACGTTGTATCATATTCTGTTCAGACCCGAGATACGACCCGGAAGCCGCTCATGACCCCGTGACCTTGCCCGCACCCTTAGCTTTTGCGCTGGCAGCTTCGGATGCACGCCACGCCGCCCGCGCTGCGCCACCACCGCAAATCCTATCCTCACCACCGCAAACCTGTGCTGTGAATTAGTTGAATGTGTCCTGTGCTGAAGGAAAAACCAAAAAAATTGTAAAAGAGAGGAGATGGGACCCATGATGATTGCAACTAGAGGTGACAAGCGTGCAGTGCGCCACTTTAGATGCCACCCACCACCACCAGGCAAGCATCGTGGATCGATCATGCGTTATCTTTTGACGACGACTTGACTCTGGAATAAGACGGCATTCACGCATGTGTACAGCACCGCCGTGTTCTGAGACCCTTACACGTACTTACTGTACAAATGCCGACAATAGTGAGCAGAAAATCGGTTGCATCGCATGGTCACTTTCTTGGCTCAATCATGTTTGGTTCCGCAAAATGTAACGTAATCACGGTAATATTCCAAAATTTTGAAATATTAATTTGAGTGAAATTTTGAAAAATATAATTTTTTTATTGTATGCTCGTTTAAAAATGAAAGACAAATTCTCTTCTCATCTAAATCCCTAATAATTAAATCACAAATCTTTTGAAAACTTGAGGGGATTGATTTGAATCTTTTTGGATTTTATTTGGATCTTAAGTTTGTGTGTGTTTGAATTTTGAATCTAATTCAAAATTCAAACTAAATATAAATCTAAACCTAGATCTAAATAAAAACCAAAACCCAGTCACTACAAGGCCGGACGGCCTGGCCCGCCAGCGCATCCCCCTGCAGCCAGCGACCACAGATCGGCCAGCCAACCTAGCAGGCCTGAGGATGGCAGCGGATCGGGTTCGGGGCGGATATCCGTGGGTTTCGGTTTTGGTTTGAGAAGGTGTTAGTTAGTGGAGTACTAACTAATCGAAATGTCCCAAGAAAATACAAGCGATTTTTTTTCTGCCGAGGAAAGAAAGTGCCCATGCATGCGATGCAAATGATTTTTTCTGCTCACTGGGCCATGGCACCAATAATTCATCTTCATCTACAGGCCTCCTCCGATCCAAGGACGACGACGACTTGACGACTTATGGGGTCTCCCCTGCCCTATCCTGCTCCATCGGGTTCCTTCGCAGTCACACCACGCCGTCCTTACCATTTATTTGCTTGGGCCCTAGGAGCAGCAGTGCCACATTCGGTATACGAGTGAAATATTTCCATGCAATCTCTTGAGGTCTAGATCTCCATCAAGATAGAACAACCCTCCACCATCCACACTCATGCGCCATGGAGAAAGCCGTAGTGAGTGCGGCGACCGGAGCGATGAGCTCCGTCCTCGTAAAGCTGGCGGAGCTGCTCCATGAGAAGTACAAGCTTGCCAAGGGGGTCCGCAAGGATATCGAGTTCCTCAGGTCAGAGCTCGGCGTCATGAATGACCTGCTGTATGTGATGGCAGACATCGAGGAGCTCGACGCCCTCAACAAGGGGTGGCGGGACAGGGTGCGGGAGCTGGCCTATGACGTCGAGGATTGCATCGATCGCTCTGTGGCCCGGTTCCGTCATACTGGCGGCGATGCCAGCAAAGGCGGGTTCTTCGGCACCAAGCAGCTGGCACGGAAGTTCAAGAAAATCAGAGTGTCTTTTCAGATCGGTCACCAGATACAAGAGCTCAAGGCTCGTGTCATCGAGGAGAGCGATCGACAGAAGAGATACAAGCTTGATGGCCTCATCGGATCCAGCTCCGATGCTTCACGTAATAAGGTTGACCTCCGGATGTGCGCGCTTTGGGAGGAGACGAAGAATCTCGTCGGACTCAATGGACCCATGGATGAGGTCATCCGCTTGTTGATGCCTGCAGAGGGAGAGATGCCCTCGCAGCAAGTCAGGACTTTGTCCATCGTTGGGTGTGCAGGCTTGGGCAAGACCACTCTCGCCAATCAGGTGTACCAGAAAATTCAAGGCCATTTTGAGTGCAAAGCCTTTGTACCGGTGTCTCAGAACCCTAACATTAAGGATATACTGATGAAGATTTGTTCTCAAGTTGGAGCAACCCCAAGCATGGCGGATGATGAGTTCCTTCTCGTCAACAAGCTCCGAGAGCGACTCCAGTACAAAAGGTGTGTTGCTTTATTTCAACCCTATGTCCTTATCTTCCTTTATCTATAGTGATTTCTGGGCTCACCTAGAGAAGCACCCAGCCACAATAATCTTAAAACTAGAAATTATCACATAATTCGGTGGGAAAAAGAAAATACACACATCAACCTTTATTACGAATGGCTGTGATCTGTTGGCATGGTCCTCCTAATATACAACCTAATATACCACATATGCAACGCTACCGGAAACAGGAACTTCGCCAAGTGTAAATTCTTTGCCGAGTGCTTTCTGTCGGGCACTCGGCAAACACAACCTTTGCCGAGTGTATACCAGGAGACACTCGGCAAAAATAATACACTCGGCAAAGATTTGGTTTGCCGAGTGTCCCGGATAAGACACTCGGCAAACATCCACACGACACTCGGCAACAATTTGAAACTCGGTAAATCGCCAGCACGTGGCTCGCACGTGCGCCGTCCGTTAGGGGGAGTGGGCCGGCCGTTAGTACTTTGCCGAGTGCTCGACGTAGACACTCGGCAAAGAAGTGGTTTGCCGAGTGCCCCGTCCAGACACTCGGCAAACTGGAAAGTTCGCCGAGTGTTTTTCACAACACTCGGCAAACGTAGAAGTTTGCCGAGTGTTTGGGTAGGCACTCGGCAAAGACAAAACTTTTTTTCCACCTCTGCCCTCCACACTTTTTATACTCCCCACATACGACATTTGGTAATCCATCTCAAAAGTAGATCTATTTTTTGGTCTGTTTGCTATTTTTAATGAATTGATAGCATTAATAGGAATTTGTTTATTTAAGTTAAATTTTAACTGCGAGTGATTGAAATAATGCATTAAAATCAGTGAAAAAAATCATATTCATATTATTGAATCCGGATTGAGGTTTCAACCAAGAAATGAAAAGAAATTTTAAACTTTTTTTTTTAGAAAACCCGACCACGAACGTGTGGTTGAATGGTTGTTAAATTCTAAAAAAATCAAAGGAAGTCTGAAAATCACAAGATTTGCAACTAGGATCTGATTCACCCGCTTCATAACAAACATGCTCAGTCAGTTGGCAAACCAAGAAGAATATATAAGCATGTTGTTTTTATCTAACGGACACTACAATCTTCATGAGCTTAAAAGCATGTCGTTTCAAGCCAATTTGAGATACATAAGCATCAATCTTCAACATCTTAAAAGCATGTGTTCCAACTCTCTTAAAAAGATTCATAACTTTTCTATATCTTGCGGATGGAAAAAATGATTAACATATATTTGTGTTCGTTTTACCTAGAATAGTTGTATTTTCTCATGATGCAATATGTTTTCATTTTGATTACGGTTTCACCAGATCAAGAATGAAGCATTACATGCATAGTTTTTCCCTTACAACATATAGTTTATCGTATCAGAATCACATATTATGGCAGGTACATTGCTGTAGTGGATGATATATGGCACTCCGATCCATGGAAGATCATTGGACAAGCATTGGTCAGTACTAGCCCTGGTAGCATAATAATCGTGACAACACGTCTGAAAGATGTAGCCGAGTCATGTTGTTCTTCTCACGGTGGTCGTGTTTATGATATGAGACCTCTAGACGACAATGACTCTAGAAGGTTGTTTTTCAAAAGAATTTTTGACTCTGAAGATAAGTGTCCTCATGAGCTGGAAAGAACTTCTGAAGATATACTAGAAAAGTGTGATGGCATACCACTTGCAATAATTTCGATATCCAGCTTCTTGGCATTTGATGTACCACAATCACCTGATCACTGGAACAAGGTGAAAGAATCTATCACTTCTCCGCTTCCAGGGAATAAGTCTGCTGAGACCATGAAATCAGTATTATCACTCAGTTACTTGAATCTGCCACACCATCTGAGGACTTGCCTGTTGTACTTGAGTGCATTTCCAGAAGATTGCATAATCGAAAGCGATCATTTGATAAGCAGATGGATTGCAGAAGGATTTGTTAATGCAGAATCAGGAGAGAGTCTATATGAAGCAGGGCTAAGGTATTTCAATATTCTGATAAACCGGAGCTTGATCCAACCGTGGAATCGGCTGAGAGGTGTGGTGGTGAGCTGTAAAGTTCACGATGTCATCCTTAATTTCCTTGTGTCCAAATCAGTTGAGGAGAACTTTCTTACTTTGTCGGTCCCATCCAGGCTCCCAACTTCTCTCCATAGCAAGGTTCGTCGCCTATCTCTCCAGAATAGCTACCAAGAGAATGTAGTTTCATGGATACAGTCTATTAAGCCTTATGTCCGGTCACTTGCATGCTCTGTGGACTGCAAAGAATTGTTTCCTCTGACGGAGTTTGAAGTTGTACGTGTGTTAGACCTTGAAGACTTTGAGCCATTGACAAATGCGCACCTTGCAAATATAGAGGTGTTACTTCAGTTGCGGTATTTGAACATTAATGGAACAGGTGTCAGTGAGCTCCCTGCTGGAATTGGACAAGTCCATAATTTAGAAACATTAGATATAAGATACACTCAAGTGGAAAAATTGCCGTCAACTATTGTTCGACTTGAAAAGTTGGCACGTCTTATCGTCAGTCCAAAAGTCAAGTTCCCAGCAGAAGGCTTCAGCAAGATGAAAGGATTGGAACAACTATCACGTTTCTCGATCCACGGGCAACCACTCAGCTTTCTAAAAGAGCTAGGCCAGCTTACCAACCTGAGAACCCTAGAAGCTGTTTGCGATGGCATTCTCGATGTCAATTATGAAGGTAGCGGGTGGGGGATCTTCACTTCTTCACTCCAAGCACTGTGCAGCCATAAACTTCTAGATGTTGACATATGTATGATGGGCCCCATCTCCATGGATTCCTCCTTCTCTACTCTGCAAAGCCTCCGGACATTTGTCATTTGGCCCATCAGCAGTCTCCCTATCTGGATGGGCTTACTTGTTAATCTCGAGTTGTTAGAACTCGAAACTAAACGATTCACTTCGGAGGATTTGCGAGTGCTTGGTGGCATGCCGGCTCTTGAGACCCTTATATTGTATATTGCCGACACCTATGCTTGTCCTTTCACCATCCGAGGACACGAATTCCAGCGCCTCAAATCATTCAGGGTTGGCGAACTCTACCAAATTTTGTTTATGCCTGGTGCTATGCCTAACCTGAAGCACCTCAAAATTGGACTCGCCTTCACCTCAAATAGTTACATCGATCTCGGCATCCAGCACCTTGCCAGCCTCACCAGGGTCGATGTGGGTATGAATGCCTGGAGTCACCAGAGTCGGCGTGGGAATCGTGAAGATCTGGAGGCCAAAATCCGGAGCTTACTTGACGCACATCCCAATCGTCCCACACTAATCTTCAATACATTTCTTTAGGACGATCGCTATTCACTAAAAGGGTTGGAAAAATGAATAATAAGCAGTAGCTTCACGATAGCAAGGTAATACAATAATTGTTCCTAAGCCACGCAGTTTTCTAGATTTATTTAAGTTTTTCTCTTCCTTCCTTTACATGCTCCGTTGATAGTAACTAGTTACTGTTCTTTTTGGTGAACAAAGCAGGATCCTTGTCAACCAGTCTTTCGGTTCGTCCGTCCAGTCTTGTTTACCATTGGCCGAGGGTTTGGTGGTGTAATGCGTGGATCTGCCAGGGGGAGGGGAGGAATGGGGGAATGGTCTGCTCGCCAGTCGCCACAGAGCTGAGCTGAGGACCGTCTCTGCCAGGTGGGGCCAGGGAAGCAGCCACACAGCGTGAGAGTGATGAAGCGTTTGTGTGATGGGCCGGGCTGCGCCGTGCGTGCATCATCACATTCGACGGAAGCCCAGCAAGGCAGGCAGCCTTCTTAATTTTGGAAAAAAAATTCTTTTCAAAATTTTCCTTTTGGCTAATTACCGGACTGCCAAGCTATAAGATTGGCAATTTCTCTATGATCATCTGCAAAGAACCAATTGAGGGGACCTCTTTTAAAAAAGTTGTCCAGTCAAATAATACACACAACTAACACTCGCTCCTTCCACAATTTAGCAGAATGAGCAGATAAGTTGCCTCAGTTGTGGGCGAAGGTCAACTAATTTTGCCTCAGTTCTTGCAAGTTATAATATTGCAATTTAGCATCTTGTGATACAAACAACTTTAAATTAGTGTGATTTAGTAGCTTCTCACTATGAAAACAACTAAGTGTAAAAAAAAAGTGAAATTGCGCCCCGATGAAAGGAGTCCATAAAGTACAACATGGAAACAGAGTTAGCAAGCATCATACTGCATCAAAGTATCAAACTGCAGCAGTAGTATACAAATGAGAGATAGCAAGATCAAGTAATACATCTACAATGCATACAATCATATGAAAGCGAAACCATTCAGGTTCACCAAAGTCAATATCTCTGTCCAAATTTTCCTGGGCCAGTAGTGAATGTTAGGACTACAAAATCTTCTTAAACCAAGAGGTTCTTCTTGTCTCGCATCAAGAGGCTGACAGCCATCTCACAATCTGCCAACCAACCAGGATGCAGAGATGACAAAATGGCTTTCATGGTTCAGCTGCAAACGTAAAGTCTCAAGAGGCTTCTATCTGGAGTAAAACAATCGACAAGCAAAAAACTTTGTACATATTATGACGATCTTTATTCCTCAACATCATACCTCATTCTGTAGAAAACTTTGCATGTATATGACAATGCAATAGTACTTTTTCACAATGTAGTAACATGAAAGAATTCCTACCACTAGTGTAGTGTGCAATACCTTGCAACACCGTATCAGACATATCCACATATCCTCCTACATAAACCAGAATCCAGATAATGAGAGACTCCATTTTTCTAAGAACGCTTCCTCTTGGCACCTGCAATTTTTAGCTTTTGAACCTCACAAGTATAGATATAACTATAGTAGGGGGGGGGGGTGTATCTGAGACCGCCATATAGTAGGATATCAAATTTTCCTAGAGGCCTTACGCTTCCAAATGCCAGATCTTGCAATCCTATCTTTGGAATATCCAGTTGTGAAGAGCATTGATATCGATGCGTAACCAAAAATTCTCCATAAGGTGTAGTCACTCTTCCAAACAGAATAGGCCTATCTTGGTTCAGAAGATCAATTGGATGTTCACCAAAGATGGAGACATGCTTCTGGATGAACCGTCTCAAGAAGGTACAAATCTTGCACCAAAAGTGGATTTCAAAATTGTCCCTCAGATGACAAAGTCACGACATTTGCACCATTTATGTAACCGTTCAACAGCCTAGCCATCTCCATGGTTCAGAAGATCAATTGGATGTTCACCAAAGAAGGAGACATGCTTCTGGATGAACCCTCTCAAGAAGGTATAAATCTTGCACCGTTCAACAGCCTAGCCATCTCCATGGCCACTTGAACAAACCTTGGGTGAAACTCAGGATCCATGCTTCCAAATGCAAGTGTCTTGAAGAAATACCAGTACGCCTCTTGGGGTTGGGGAAGATGCTTTAGAGTTAGAGCCCGTGTTGTTCCAAACCTTACAACCTTATCAGATCGGCTTGATATTTCAAGCTGTATTTGTAAGAATGAGTCAGGCTAAGCAACCGATGTTCTTCGAGTAACCCAAAGATCAACCAGTCACTAGTGCATCTACAGCATATAGAATGCATTGGGATTCTCTGAAGCTCCTGCCATATCCGAATTTTGGGCGAAACTGCAACAGAAGAACACAAGGCAGACTTCAGACTTCAGAGTATGGATTATACCTGGAGGTGGAAATTTGCAATGCGCGGGCGGTTCTTGCGGGGCGATGGCGAGCAGAGCCTCTCGCCGGAAGTGGGCCAGCCTCCCCGCCGTCGCACGGGACTGCGCTTCGAAGCCGTCTCAAGCCACCCGCGGTATCGCAGGGCGCCAGCGCTGCTGCGGCGGAGAAGGTAGGGGCGTAAGGGCCATGAGCGGAGCCCGTGCTCGAGGCCGGAAGCAGCGCTCGCGGCGTGGATTTGGCGGAGGCAAGGGCAGAGTGCTTGGCAGGAAGGGTCTCGGCATTCGCCGGCGGCGGCGCCGCTTCGCCGGGCGTCATCTCGCGGGCCTTGCGTATTTGCATGGAGCCCCCTGTTTGGATCGCGATTAATAATCGTGATCCGAATATTTGCATATGGACCCCTGGTTCGGATTGGAATTTGGCAAAGTGCCCCCTTGGTCTGGCTGCTACTTCTGTCTCCCCTCGTCGGCTCATCCTCCGGGGCCCTCACGCGGACGGCCGCCGCCGCCGCCGCTGCCTGCCACCTTCATGGGTCCAAGATCCTGGCCATGCACCCAAGGAAGACTGCAGGACTGCAAGGGCATCCATGACTCTGCTTCGACGTCCACGACGGGAGCCTCAGCTTCATGCCTTCATCCCATGAGATAATTTCCTATTTGACACTAGAAAAGTTACCCCTTCCTTTTTTAGCCCTTAAAAAAATTTTATTCCCTATTTGACACCGGATACAACTTTGATTGCTTATATGACACTCCGTTAGATTTTCCATCCAATTATCGTTAAATGTCGTGTGTCGTTAAATGCCGTGTAAAAAGACAATTTTTATCCTACGGAAGAATGTGGGCCGCTTCATGCTAGTTTAGTTGACCGCGGTCAATGCTGCCATAGGCTGCGACGCGGGCCGTTGGACCTTTGATATGCGGTCTAGATTGAGCTACAGCGCAAGCGACGCCACGGTTTCGCTGCTACGGTCGCCGCTCGCCTCGCGTCTCTGGCGGCCGGCGTCAAAGGCAGGACCGCAGGAGCCTGGGAGGCCTTCGCTTTCGCTGCGGCCGCTGTGTCCAGATTGAAAACATGCTCGGCGTGAAAGGCGGGCTTCGGCGGAGGACAGCAGTTTGGCAGCGGCGGGCGGGTACGCACTCAGCTGAACGGACGCCCAAATCTCGCCACCGGCCGGTGTCCCTGCGTCGCGTCCGCCGATGTGCTTGCGATCGCGGTACTGATCTGCTGGCACCCGATGAGGAGAGGAAGACGACAATGTGGAGAGCCGAGCATTCCTTCCTCCCCCTTCTCTCGATGCCATCATCAGCATCGGAGAAACGGAGGCCGACGGCATCGAGGAAGGCAGCGCCATGGCTGGCGACACGAGCGCCAAACACCCCTGGTGCGGCGCAAGAGGTGCACAGCTAGACAGCAGCCAGCAGTTCAGAGTTTGGAAAATTTTGCACACATGAACAGATGAGTGATTTGTGACAAGAAACCAAGAATCACTGGGCTGCTCAGTGCGTATGTACCATATAATCATGTTTCCCCTTGAATTACAGGGACGACAAGAGGATGATGCAGCGATTAACCCGGCCACCTACTCTAATTAACATCCATCCGGTACTTGCTAGCAGTCGTGACCGCTGCTTGAGCAGCGCCGGCGGATTGCGACGCGGCGGGGACGAGCACGAAGTGGGACGAGAAGAAGCAGCCGTAGTAGACCTGCGCGGCGTCGTAGGCGTCGCCGTTGCAGCCGCCGAGGTTGAACTTGCGCGCGTAGCTGAGCGGGTCGTACTGGCACTCGCGGCAGCGCTGCTGCGACGACGCCGCCGAGGCCGCGGAGCGCAGCGCCCGCCTGCCCTGCCGCCGCAGGCGCCGCACCAGTCGCGAGAGCCCGAGCGTGCACCCGCTGCCACCGCGGGAGCGGTGAATCGACGGGCGCCGGTGCTTGGCGGATTACGCCGGCGACAGAGCTTGCTCGGCTTGACAATGGCGGATTATGTGTGTGCGGGAGGGAATGGAAAGACCGGGACGTTGGGTTTAATGGCCGGGGGCGCGGAGCGAGAGCGGGGAGGCGTGCGCGGCTTGATAGCCGACGCGGGTGGGGATTGGCGCACGCCGGGAGAGGCCATACGCCGGCGACCGCGGGTGGGGGTTGGCACGGCGGCCGGCGGCACGCGGACTCCCGCGGTGGTGCGCGGCCTCCAAGGGGGCCGGCTGCCGACGGGGCTCGGCCTCCCGCAGGGGCACGGCAGCTGGTGTGGAGCAGATGGAGAAGGAGAGGAGAGGAGGGAGAAGAGTGGTGGGGTTCACAGGGGTAAAATCATTTTTTCACAACGTATTTAATGGTGATCAGATGAAAAATCTAACATGGTGATTGGATGGAAAATCTAATTGAGTGTCATAGAAGAAATCAAAGTTATACCCGGTGTCAAATAAGGAACGAAAATTTTTAAAGGCTAAGAAAGGAATGAGTAGGGAATTATCTCTCATCCCATTGGTGACTGGCTCGTGCTCGTCGAGTTCTCCATGGAGCTCCTCGATCTGCAGCCGCTGCTGGCCAGCCCTCCGCTGCCTTGTCGTGGTGTAAGCTCCCGGATGCGCCGCTTGACTCCATGTCCCTTGTCTCCCAAACCTTCTTCGTCAGCGACCGTCATACTGAAACCTTCAGCTTCAAGCATGTGCACCCTCTAATCTTGGCGTAACATTCTTCTTCTTCCATGATTGAATATCCACTCACATTTTAGCATCTTCCAATACGCCTTTGAATTAGAACGGTGTGATTTAACATCTGCTCTGCTGACCATGGTTACGAAATCGATGAAACCACATTCTCATCAGATGGAAACAGAGGAAGCATGCATCAGGACTTGTGGCCTCAACTCTGACGGAGCTGAATGAAGCTTAAAACTCTTCCCGAGTAGCTTCAGATGGAGGAAAACCCGTCCATTGGGAATTGGATCAACCACTTCCCAACAGGTTCGTTGTTCCCCCGTTCTGCAGTAAATTGTTTGGAAATTTGCCCTGCAACGGCAGTGTTCTCCCCTTCCACGAAATCCTTATCTTCGCCCTGTGTTCTAGTTATGGTATATTGGTATTCAGTTATGTGACACAGGCTTAGCCAAAGCAACGAAGGAGATGCACCACCTAAAAACAAAGACTGAACAGTACAGCGCTGTTTACACAGATGGACTCCATTTCAATGCAACGACGACGAAGGCACTGTCAATTAGGCCTCCCGCTCCGGCCAAAACGGTTCCGGCTCCTTTTGATGGAGTAGCTTCTCTAGTTGAGCTAAAATCGTTTTGCAAAATATTTAGTAAATCAGCTTCTCCCTAGCTTTGGTGGTGTGGCCGTTTTGAAATTATCTCTTTGGTAAGACTTCACCAAAAACCGATGAAGAAGTACTTTGATAAATTCGACATAACTTCAACCAAAGGAGGTCTTAGTAGAAACTGACAACAACAACTGAGAATTTGAAATAGTTTTCCATCACAAGATGTTTGGTACGTACAAGGATATCAAGCAGCAGGGACAAAAAAAAGCAAATCAAAATTTGAACATAGCAGGGCCAAATTGGAAGCAAATTATTGATCGGTCCATGCATGCACCGGCAGTTTTGGTTTCCATCACCATCACCATAAATGTGCGTACGATGTACCCTCTCCAAAGCCTATACTCAACAATAACATTGCAACCATCAACCACTCCACCGAGACGACAAAGCATTGACGACGAGCTCGACGGCGGCGATGGAGCCGAGATCGACCATAAATGGCAGTGGCAACCGCCTCCCGGAGACGACAGCATCCAGAATTCCATACTGAGCAAGAGATCGATGTCGGCGGCGGCGGCGGCGCACGTGCTGCTGTTCCCGTGGCCGGTGCAAGGACACATCAACCCGATGCTCCACCTCGCGTCCGCCCTCCTCGACGCCGGCCTCCGCGTCACCTTCCTCCACACGGACCACAACCTCCGCCGCCTCGCCCTCGCCGGGGCGCCCGCGCCGCCCCACCACCCGCGCCTCCGCGTCCTCTCCGTCCCCGACGGCCTCCCCGACGACCACCCCCGCTCCGTCGCCGGCCTCATGGACCTCTTCGAGTCAATGCGCACGGCCGGATGCGCGGCTTTCTGCGCCCTGCTGCGGGAGGAGACGGATGCGTCTTCCCGTCGTCCGCCGGTGACGTGCGTCGTCGCCGACGGCACCATGCCGTTCGCCATCGCTGCCGCAGAAGAGGCGGGCGTCCCGGCGCTGGCGTTCCGCACGGAGAGCGCGTGCGGCTTCCTGTGCTACCTGTCCGTGCCCAGGCTCCTGGAGCTCGGCGAGACCCCCGCCGCCTCCGACGAGCCGGTGCGCGGCGTCCCGGGGATGGAGGGCTTCCTGCGACGGCGAGACCTCCCGCGCGTGGCGCCGTCGTCCGACGCCGACCCCGTCCCCGTACTTCTGGCCGTCGCCGGCACCGCCGCCCGCTGCGCCGAGTCACGGGCGGTGATCCTCAACACCGCCGCGTCCTTGGAAGCGGAGACGGTCGCGCGCATCGTGCAGCGGGTGCGCGGCGACGTCTTCGCCGTCGGCCCGCTCCACGCCAGACCTAGGCCCGCCGGAGTAGAAGTAGAACCCGCCGCGCGTGACGACGACGATGGCGGCTGCGCGGCGTGGCTGGACGGCCACGCCGACCGGTCGGTGGTGTACCTAAACCTAGGGAGCCTCACGATCATCTCGGCGGAGCAGCTGGCCGAGCTCCTCCGCGGCCTCGCCGTCGCCGGGTACCCCTTCCTGTGCGTGCTCCGGCCGGACATGGTGTCTGACTGCGGCGTCGGGCACGAGTCGGTCGTCCGGGAGGCGGCGGCGGCGGCCGGCAAGAAGGCGCTGGTGGTGGAGTGGGCGGCACACCGTGACGTGCACCGCGCGCTGCGGCACCGGGCGTTGGGGTGCTTCGTGACGCAAGCCGGGTGGAACTCGTTGCTGGAGGCCGCCGCCGAGGGCGTGCCGACGGTGTGCTGGCCCTACTTCGCCGACCAGCAGACGGTCAGCCGCTTCGTGGGGGCGGTGTGGAAGACGGGGCTCGACATGAAGGATGTGCTCGACGGCGCCGTCGTGGCGAGGATGGTCAGGGAGGCCATGGATGACCCCGAGATCAGGGCGGCGGCGCAGGACATGGCGCGGCAGCTCAGGGTGGACGTCGCCCCAGGTGGCTCGTCGGCGTCACACTTGGAGCGGCTCGTCGGCTTCATCACCGACCTCAGCGCCGGGCAAGATCCATCCAGAGATGACGACAGTCGACCACTTGTGAGAGGTTTAGTCAAGGAAAAATGAAGACCAAGTGTGTATGTGTATCTGATGGAGACAGTCATCTCTGTAACTCTGTATCTGATGGTAAAACAAGTAGCTCCGCTGCTACTGTACAGAGGTAGGAGTATTTGAGATTTCAAGGTGTGTTTGAAACTGAAGTTCTTGGACAGTAGAAAACGAAATCAAGCAATCTGATGAGGCTTTTATAGCATATGAAATGCATTGAGATCCTTGCAGTGAAATTTAAACTGACGGCGAGCAGCATCTTCAGATGAAATTTAAACAAGTGTGATTTAGTATTTGCTCTGCTGCTGACTATGGAAAAGAAATCGATCAAATTACATTCTCATCAGATGAGAGGTGGTCAAAAAATCCCAATGCTTTCATGCAAATAGCCAAGCATACAGATGAAAACAGAGCAAAGCGATTTGATACACGAGTTTGATGTTTCATGGAACATCCTTCTCTGAATGCTAGCTCACCATCCGCAAAGCCAAGGTCACACAAAGAACATAATCAATTGTTCCAAAATGATCATGGACCCTTTCATCCTTGCAAACATGAGCAACAAAACGTGCTCTTCCACATCAATCGCCAAGGACCATTCATCTTAAAACGCCAATCATCTGTCACACTAGTTCCAAAATCAATTGTTTTACTCTTCAGAGAAACTGATGACCTGACCTTTGTCCTCCTCTTTGGATAAAGACCATATATTGTGAAGGCGATCCTCCGCGCCCGGTGCCGTTTGTCTATAGTAAGCCAGGACTGCAGAAAGAAAAAAAAATCCATTTGGGGACCGTTTCTTCTTCAGGAAAATACCAGCAGGTGGACGAGAGGGGGACAGAAAGGATACTGGGTCAGTCAAGTCAACTCCAGTGGTCTAAGTCACCTACCAGCTGAGAAAGGTAACAGCTCTTGACTCTCGAAGTTGGAAAAATTACTCGCAAATGTTGACTAATTAATGATCATGAAGGTAATGGTCATTGTGAGTTTGTGACAAGTTCTCCAGAAGTAGCTGACAGCAGCTTTTCCACGTTGCAGGCTGGAAGCTGGACTCCACATGAGTTGGTACTGCAATGGAGAAGGGAGGAAAATGGGCTTTTCATCATGTGAAAACTGAAGTCGTGTTTAATCAAGTCTCTCCTCAATTTGATCAAGATCAGAAAAAGGGAGGAAACTAAGGAACTAATGATGGTGATGGCTCACTAAGCATAGGCTCCAGAGTCAAGAGCTGAGGTGGTACATGCAGTATTTCTTGACCACGTGGGAGAGGAAAAGCCAATCAGAACAACCAGGCGAAGACAAAAGAAGTTTGAAAGGTCAAACCTTTAGTATAACTGCATTTCTACAGTTAATCTCTCTTGCATTTCTACAGTTAATTCAGAGATATATCGTGCCATTCCAGAAGCGCTGTTCATTCTCACATCCGCCTCTTGCATTTCTCTTCCAGAGAGAGTCCCCAAATGGACATTCTCCTTTCTGCAGTTCTGGGCGAGCTGACAACTAGATCAATCAATTTCCTCATCAAAAAAAGCTTCAAGCCGAAGGCACTGGACGTGGAGGATCGCCTCCATATGATCCTACTCCGGGCACAGGTCATCGTTGATGAAGCCATGGGACGCCAGATCACAAACCAATCTGTTCTCCAGCAGCTGGATATGCTCAGAGACGCCATGTACCGAGGCTGTTACACCCTCGACACCTTCAGATACCAAGTTCACAGCGAAGAGGAGGCTAAAGGTCAGGTTTTGAGTTACTCCTTGTCTCTATCCAAAGTAAATTCTCTACAAGGTTTGTGTTCGTCCAGTACAAACCTGCAGATTTTGAAACAGCTAAACAAGTCTCTTGATGATTTAAGCTCCATGATTCTTGGTGTGGAAGAGCTAGTCGTGTTCTTGGCAAGCTATCCTCGCCTGTACCGCCAACCTTATAGCATGCATCTCATGCTGGGCAACTGCATGTTTGGCCGTCAGATGGAAACTGAATTTGTCATAAACTTCCTCTTGCACGCACGACCTCATGGTTCTAAAGAACTGGACATCCTGCCGATCGTTGGTCCCGGTAGAGTCGGCAAGACCACCCTTGTTGCTCATGTTTGTGAGGATGAAAGAATCCGTGATCATTTCTCAGAAATCTTGTTCTTGCGGGACCATGATTTCACAGGTGTTGACCTCGCTACTGTTAGAGAAGGATATGCAATGGAATATAAAAATCGTGTGTCAAACTCAAACGAAGATGGAAGATTGCTAGTCGTCGTTGAGTTAGTTGGTGATCTCAATGAAGATGCATGGAATAGGTTGTATTCTTCTTATACACGGGATGTGCCAAGCGGCACTAAAATCATAATCACAAGCCGGTCTGACAAGATTATCAAGTTTGGAACAACACGGGCACTAAGTATGAAATATCTATCCCATGAAGCGTACTAGTATTTCTTCAAGACGCTCATGTTTGGAAGCACAGATCCCAAGATGCACCCGAGGCTTGCATGCCTGGCCATGGAGATGGCCAGGATGTCGAAAGGATGCTTCATTGGTGCGAACATGTTTGCTTGTTTGTTGAGGGACAACTTTGACATTGAGATGTGGTGCAAGGTTCTGGCATTTACGAGAGGGCAAAACAACAAGAATATCTTGAACTTTGGTGGGCATCCATTTGATCTTATAAACCATAAAAGGCCTGCATATCTTGGGAGAATGGTTACACCTTTTCAATATATTGTGCTTCATCGTGGGAATGAATGCTCTAAACAAGAGGAGGTACCGAAGATAAAACTCCAAGATGTCATGTATGGAAGCATTACGGCTCATGGGAAATTCGAGATCCTAGGATGGAGGTCTAGGATACCGCCCTATCATAGTTTTGTAGATATTTGTGAGATTCAAGAGGTAAAAACTACCTCAGCCAAGAGGAAGCGTTCTGTATAAAAGGGTCACAATTAGCTAAACTCTCTATTGCTAAGCTAACAAAGAAAGATATGTGAATATGTTTTGATAGGGAGTTACGAAATTGTCAAGCTCTACTACTGCCTTATCATGTATAAAGTTTGTTTACTGTTAATAGAATATTGCCTTGTGTTGAGGCATGTATTTCCATGGCTTAATGAGGGCCTATTTGGGACTGCTCCACTCCAAAAAAAACAGTTCCAGTCCACCAACTCCACCTTTTTTAGCTTCACTCCACCAACTCCACCTTTTTTAGCCTCAGTCCACCAAATCCCCCAACTCACTGCATACACATCCAAACATGAATTGATATTTGTCACCTCGTTCGATTCCAAGTGGCAATTTCATCCACATCCAAACAGCAGATTTGATATTGCAACACGTTTCCAATACCAGTCTGCTTTGTTATTGAACCCAATTTAATACCAAGCCCTCCAATATCTATATCCAAATGGACTCTACGTGTTTTACTCTTCAGAGAAACTAATGACCTGACCTTTGTCCTCATCTTTGACCTTTGTCCTCCTCTTTGGAGAAAGACCATGTATTGTGAAGGCGCCCGTTTGTCTATAATAAGCCAGGACTGCAGAAATATAAAATCTCCATTTTGGGGACTCTTTCTTCTTCAAGGAAAATACCAGCAGTTGGACCAGAGGGGGGCAGAAAGGATACTTGTCACACCTTGAAATTTTCAAATTTTAGGATGTCAATAAAAGGAATTATTAAATAATGAATTTCTCATAATTTTAAAATTTTTCCCAACATTTATTTTTCTTTACAGAAAATTTAGTATAGGAAAAATAATTGTTTGTTTCTCTAAATAAAATAAGGTTGTTCTGTGTCTGTGCATTCATACCGATGCATTTTGGTGTTTCTTGAGTGCAAAAGTTTTAAAAATACGTTTATGTCCAGACCCTTCTGAGAATTTTCCAGCTTTTTCTGGAATTTATTCTCCTTTTTCTAGATCTAAATCCAAATTTTTGGATGGTTCAAGAATCCTTTTTACGAGCTCCAAATATTTTATTTGGACTCCTCATGTCCCAACCTATCTCTAGGAATTTTCTTGGAATTCTTGGGATTTTTAGAGTATTTTCGTGGCTTAACTGATTTATCAAGATTTTTCTAGATTTATTTGTACACAGGAAATGTTTCTGAAAAAAAGAAAACCTTTTCCTTCGGTCCTAGCCTATGGGCCCGACCCGCTTCGGCCCGTCAACAGGCCCCTTCAGCCCATGGTCGCGGCTGCTTCCCAGGAGCAACACGAGAGCGCCATCGCCGCTGCCAAGCTTTGCCTTGGCGTGTGGGCTAGGCCAGGTCACACCGCACGCCCCATAAAGGGGTCCGCACTGGGCACCCGACTCCCTGCTGCGGCCGCCGCCTTCCTCGCATAGTGCCGCCACCCTTCGTCCGCCGGTCAAGCCAGGCGCCGCCGCAAGCTCGCTCGATTCGCTGGCTCCGTCGCCTGCCAGAGCAAACCAGCCCCCCCGGGGCTCGACGACATCGAGGCGTAGCTGCACCACCAGTCCTCATCGCTAATGCCCCACTGGAGCACTGCGCACGCGTGAAGATCCGAGCCGCCGCCGAGCTTCTTCGCTATCCGCCGCCGGGCAAAATTCCAGCTGCTGCCGTCGTCCTCCACCGCCGGTGAGCACATCCGCAATCTCCCCTCAACCTCCTCTATCTACCGCGCCGCTTCCCTCCTCACAGCTAGCTAGAGCGCCACCAATATTGTCGGCCAAGCCACCATCCGCCATGGGAGCAAGCTCTTGGAGCTTTTCAAGTTAGCCCGTATGCTTTTGCAAGTAGACCCTCGAACTAATCTATAATATATGGCCGATTCTTTGTGTCTTGGAAGATTTATAGAATTGCCCTAAACCTTTTAGATCCTTTGAACCAGACCCGGGCCATGCACCTTTAACAGATCTAATCCTGTCCCTATCTTTATTCACGAGCACTGTTCCTTGTGTCTTGTGAATCTTCTGAGCTAACCCTCTAGGTCTACGGTTAATCACGATTAGGTCCTTGCAACCTTGTTTAGCTCATAGATTTTACGTTTAAGCTCCGTTTAACCTTGTTCATGTTGTGTCAGGTTCACGATAACATAAATTACACGTTAGTGGTGATGTTTGCCTTCATGCATGTTTTTGAAAATAAATTTGTTATTAAATTGATTAATGCCTGATAGACGTGTTTCTTCTCTAAATAAAATCTACTTAGAGTTATACACCACTTTTCGTAATAAACATCAATTTGATTAATGTTTATTCAATTTGCCTTCTGAATAAAAGCTACATAGGTTATATCTTGAGTTTTCATAATTAAATGTTAATTTGACTAAAATGAATATAAATGTGTTTTTTAATTATAATTTGGTTAGTTCAACTCATCATAAAGCTATGCGCTTAGATGTTTACATGTACTTTATTTTTAAATTAAATGTTAATTTACATAAATTGTACTTAAATATTTATAAATAAAATTGGACTAAGCTTTACATCATTTTTCTTATGTAAATATAAATATGATTTGATTAATTCCAACTAAGGGTATTTCTCTAAAATATCTTTACATTGTTTTTCTCAACTAAAATAAATGCAGTATGTAGCTCTTGTCTTTTCTTTTATAATTCAAATCTCTCGAAGCCTTTATATTTTCGACCATAGTTTCGTTCTCAGTGTTTCCCGCGTTTGCGTAATTCTAGAATTGAGCCATATCCTTTAATATGCTCTTTTTAACGCCTTTCTTTTGTTTTGGTGTATTGTTCTTAGTTGTATTTGTTTATTTGATTGTATGTTTGTGCCGGGATCGCTGTTTGAAAGATTGGAAGAGTAAGAGTTTCAGGAGAGCAAGAGCTGAGGAGCAGTAAGAGTAACTTTTCTTTGGAGAAAGGCAAGTGTGTCCTTGTGCTTTTGTCCCAATAACTTTATTTAATCACTACTGCATATACTTGCATTTAATTTGATGGGTCCTATTAAGGTTTGCCTAGTTTTTATGATCATTCCTTGTCAATCTAGGTTTATCTTTTTGTCGGGTAGCTATGCTTAGCTGCTATATTTGGGTTATGGTGGTTTAATGAACTCAATGATTAAACATATTTATGCTATACCTTTCATTAATACAAGATCACTATGTTTAATTGGAACATTGAGCGACCACCCATGAAAACAGTGCAACCACAAGAACTATCATGGCTCTGGTCTTGGCTAATTAATTAGAAACTCTAGTATAGGGTAATCTTACCTAAAAAGGGGCAAGAGGGGGCACTGAGTCATTGTATAACCGCTTCCTCTTGAGAAGTGGGCTTCGCTAGACACTATACCTACTAGGGAGGTTTATGCACACCAGATACCGAAACCTTAGCGTGTTACCACTTACTAGCGAATCTTTGTAAAGACCTCGTAGCGTCCCTATGCAATCACACCTCGGAAGTGTGGTATTATGCCCGATCAGCACAACATGGTTGGGTCTAAAGTTCGTTTGAACTTTTACACGACTTGTGGATAAAGATGTGCAACCTCTACAAAGTGTAAAACTGATCATCAATCATGCTCAAGGTCAAGAGCAGCCTGAACCGTCGCATGATTAATATACTTGAAGATGGACTTAAATCGTGGTTATGGGTGTGCCATATGCTTATAGCTTATGTTGATGTTTCTATTAATTATGGGTTGGTATATACTTATACCTTAGTAATCAGTATCAGGTGCTAATAAAATTTGACCAACTAAAAGTAATTAATGCCGTCAACCAGTTAGACTTTCCTTGTTTAAGCCTTGCATTCATATTTTCTCCACACTTGCTGAGTACGACATGTGCTCACCTTGCTATAACCAATGTTGCTCAGAAAAAAAGCTGCTATGAAGTTGTTGAGAAGATGATGCCGAGTTCTAGGCGTATGCAACTCCTAGTCGATTGCTTGTGAAGTTTGGAGCCTTCGTTTCCAGAGTTTAAGCTGTATATCTCTGATGGTTTTAAAGTCTTTATTTGTGTTCCTTTACGTGATACTGTTGTTGTTATTCACTTATGATGTCACTATATGTATGAAACTAGATCCTAACATACATATAGGTAGCACTTAGTTTTGTTTTAAAATCGGGTGACAACACTGGGTCAGTCAAGTCAACTCCAGTAGTCTAAGTCACCTACAAGCTGAGAAAGGTACAGCTCTTGACTCTCGAGTCTTTGGCTTAGGGGGTGTTTCGATACAAGGTGCTAAACTTTAGCAGTGTCACATCAGATGTTTGGATGCTAATTATGAGGACTAAACATAAGCTAATTATAAAACTAATTGCACAACCCTGCGCTAATTCGCGAGATGAATCTATTAAGCCTAATTAATCCATCATTAGCAAATGGTTACTGTAGCACCACATTGTCAAATCATGAACTAATTAGGCTTAATAGATTCATCTCGCAAATTAGACTCCATCTGTGCAATTAGTTTTGTAATTAGTCTATGTTTAATACTCCTAATTAGCATCCAAACATCCAATGTGACAGGTGCTAAACTTTAGCGGGGTGTATCCAAACACCCCCTTAGTCACCCAGAGCCCATCACCATCTGAGTAACTTCTTTGCAAATCAGCCCTGCGACTGCTGTTCTCCACTTCCATCAAATCCTTGTTTCTAGTCTTGATCAAACACTATTTCAGTTTTCACATAAACGGAAAGCACACGCTGCATGTCCCTTGTCCATTGCAGCACCTTCTCATGAGGAGTCTAGCTTGCATTATATATGGAAATGCTACTGTCAGCTATTTTAAGAGAATCAAGCTCACCACTTATGACCATTGCCTTCGTGATCATCATGCACAACAGCAGAATAGTAAAAAATTAAAAATGGTATTAAACGAAACACTGGTTTTGTCTTACACTGGTCCGCAAAATCTTTTGCCCGTCTTCCAAGATATTCCCAACACCGTGTGAAAGGCTTACTCAAAGAAAAGAATGAAGACCATGCACCACCTGAAAAGGGAGAGAGACTCTGTGCACTATATAACTCCTCTCAGCTTTGTTTGATCCCCAAACCACCTTGCAACCGTGTTATTTCCCAAAATGGAGACGATCATCTCCGTCGTCATGGGTGAACTTGTTACCAGATCAATATCCTTCTTGATTGACAGATACTTGAAGCCTGCAGCATCATCGAAGGGGAAGAACAGGGAGAGGTTGCAATGGATGCTTATGCGTGTTCGTGTCACTGTCGAGGAGGCGGAGGTGAGGCGCATCACAAACGAAGCAATGCTTCAGCAACTGAAAATGCTAAAAGAAGTTATGTACCGAGGTTACTACATGCTAGACACCTTCATACAGCAAGCCCAAGAAGAAGAGAAGGGCAGTGACCATGGTGCGAGCCGCTCCTTATCCTTGTCTAAATTCAGTCCTGCTAAGCGTGTTCGTTTCTCTTGCAGAAGTAAATCTGACATAAAAAAGATAGAAGATATGCTTGAATGTGTAGAGATGGCCCGTATGAGTGAGTTTGTTATTTTCCTGAGAAACTACCCTCCTATGTTTCGCCAGCCATATAGCGCATATCTGTTTATTGAAAACTGCATGTTTGGTCGCCAAGTGGAGATGGAACGGGTCATTAACTTCTTGCTGCATGAAGAACCTCCTGTTGACGGAAAAATTAGCGTCCTACCAATTGTTGGTCCAGGAAAAGTTGCAAAACTACTCTTGTTGAGCATGTTTGCCGCGACGAAAGGGTGCATAATCACTTTTTTCGTATTATTCTCTTAAACGACTATGGTTTCAGAGAAGAAAAGGCAGTGTTCCTTAAGAGATCAAGGCAGAACCAAATATCAAAATGATGACTCAAATGAAGAAATATTTCTGGTTATTGTTGAATTAGTTGGGATTGTTGATGAGAGTGCACTGAGAAGATTGCACTCTGCTTATCAAAATAGTGTTTCAACCCGCAGTAAAATTATAGTCACAAGCCGGTCAAAGGATTTCATAAACTTTGGAACAACGCAAGCTCTTAGCTTGAACTTTTTGTCACAAGAAGCATATTGGTACTTCTTCAAGGCACTTCTATTTGGAAGTGCAGACCCTGAAGAGCAACCGAAGTTAGCATCCATAGCAGTGACAATACTTGATGAGTACTTTGACCAAGGCATATATACATCGTTTGCTGGGACTTTCATAAATTTAAACAATGCAGCTAACCTGTTAAAGGCTATTCCTGGTGCTCATAATTGGCAGAAGGTTCTTGAATGCATCAGGGAGAACAGGCGGCAAAATGAACGTTTATCTAGAAGAAGCCTAAGTGATTTTGGAATGGAAAATGATTGTATATTTCTTCGCAGAGTAACTGAAACTATTCAATATTGTGTTGTTCGTAACCAATATCGGATAGGGCTTGACGATGAAGAGGCTCCCAACATAACTATGACAGATATTGCTTCTATGAAGTTTCCGCCTCGTGGAAAATTTGAGATACCACTTTGGAAATCCCACTTGCCGCCATATCACAGACATATATATAGTTGCGAGATTTTTGAGTTTGAGGGCAATGTTATCAGGGATATGGAGGGTCGGAAGAGGAAAAATCTGAGTTAGTTCTACTACTAGATAACACTCTGTACATGTGAATCAATCATAATATGATTCATGTTTCTCTCTCAAATGTAGGTACTGTACTGTAGGGTGTAATTGTAGGTTATAAGTGTGCATTTTTTCTACTTCCTTACCTACCTTTGTTAAGATAATGGAATGATTGATTGAATAGTTTTTGTTGTGTACTTGTGTTTGTGCTATGTGCATCCGTAGTCACTGAGCAAACTTTTTACCATCGCAGCACCTTCTTGTGAGGAGTCCAGCCTGGGATATATTGAAAATGCGACTGTCAGCTATTTTAAGAGAATTTACCACCACAATGGCCGTTGGCTTCATGATCATCATGATGCACACACAGCAGAATAGTGAAACACTAGGAACCGTGTTAACTGGAACATTGGTTTTTGGGTTTTATGATAAGTTCAACGTGGGCCACATCTATCGACTGAATCTTTGCTTGTTATAATTTTTAATTCCATCTGAAAGGCTTAGTGAAAGGAAAAAGATGAAGATTCTGTACACGGTAACTCTCAGCCTTATCTGATCCACCAACTGAAGTATTTCCCAAAATGAAGACAATCATCTCTGTAGTTAAGAGTGTTCTGAAGAATCCAATGAAGTCAGTCTCGAATCTCAAATATCGAAGTCCCTGAAGTACAGCTCTGAACGTTGCTGTAGAAATCCTTGATGGATAACATAATACAGCTGAACTAATACATTGCAGAGGTGTTTGAGAGCACTAATTTCCCATGTATCCTAAGCAACATATGTTCATTGACAATAACAAAAAAAAAGGAAAAAAATGCAGCAGTCACCAGCACATCATGGCACTAGAAGTACATTGTGATTATTATCAACTAATATCTCACAAACCGGTGAAACTAAATTACAGAGGAAATCAAACGACCAATTACAGAAATCGAGTGGCCTAGTAGTCTCTCCCAGTTGTAAATGACCCAGTTGCTTAAATCCAGCAGCAATCCAGAGTTACATCTACTACTTGATCTTGGCAACAATCTGAGGGACTGTGGATATTCATTATGCCATGGAAATCCAAGCCTCAACACAAGGTATTATTCTGTTAACAGTAAACAATCTGAGCAAACTGGTATTGGAAATGTGTTGCAATATCAAATCTGCTGTTTGGATGTGGATGAAATTGCCACTTGGAATCAAACGAGGTGACAAATATCAATTCATGTTTGGATGTGTATGCAGTGAGTTGGTGGATTTGGTGGAGTGAGGCTAAAAAAGGTGGAGTTGGTGGACTGGAACTGTTTTTTTTGGAGCGGAGCAGTCCCAAATAGGCCCTCATTAAACCATGGAAATACATGCCTCAACACAAGGCAATATTCTGTTACAGTAAACAAACTTTATACATGATAAGGCAGTACTAGAGCTTGACAAAGTTGTAACTCCCTATCAAAACATATTCACATATCTTTCTATGTAAGCTTAGCAATAGAGAGTTTAGCTAATTGTGACCCTTTTATACAGAACGCTTCCTCTTGGCTGAGGTAGTTTTTACCTCTTGAATCTCACAAATATCTACAAAACTATGATAGGGCGGTATCCTAGACCTCCATCCTAGGATCTCGAATTTCCCATGAGCCGTAATGCTTCCATACATGACATCTTGGAGTTTTATCTTCGGTACCTCCTCTTGTTTAGAGCATTCATTCCCACGATGAAGCACAATATATTGAAAAGGTGTAACCATTCTCCCAAGATATGCAGGCCTTTTCTGGTTTATAAGATCAAATGGATGCCCACCAAAGTTCAAGATATTCTTGTTGTTTTGCCCTCTCGTAAATGCCAGAACCTTGCACCACATCTCGATGTCAAAGTTGTCCCTCAACAAACAAGCAAACATGTTCGCAGCAATGAAGCATCTTTTTGACATCCTGGCCATCTCCATGGCCTGGCATGCAAGCCTCGGGTGCATCTTCGGATCTGTGCTTCCAAACATGAGCGTCTTAAAGAAATACCAGTATGCTTCATGGGATAGATATTTCATACTTAGTGCCTGTGTTGTTCCAAACTTGATAATCTTGTCAGACCGGCTTGTGACTATGATTTTAGTGTTGCTTGGCACATCCCGTGTATAAGCAGAATACAACCTATTCCATGCATCTTCATTGAGATTGCCAACTAACTCAACGACAACTAGCAATCTTCCATCTTTGTTTGAGTTTGACACACGATTTTTATATTCCATTGCATATCCTTCTCTAACTGTAGCGAGGTCAACAACTGTGAAATCATGGTCCCGCAAGAACAAGATTTCTGAGAAATGATCACGGATTCTTTCATCCTCGCAAACATGAGCAACAAGGGTGGTCTTGCCGACTCTACCAGGACCAACGATCGGCAGGATGTCCAGTTCTTTAGAACCATGAGGTCGTGCGTGCAAGAGGAAGTTTATGACAAATTCAGTTTCCATCTGACGGCCAAACATGCAGTTGCCCAGCACGAGATGCATGCTATAAGGTTGGCGGTACAGGCGAGGATAACTTGCCAAGAACACGACTAGCTCTTCCACACCAAGAATCATGGAGCTTAAATCATCAAGAGAGTTGTTTAGCTGTTTCAAAATCTGCGGGTTTCTACTGGACGAACACAAACCTTGTGGAGAATTTACTTTGGATAGAGACAAAGAGTGACTCAAAACCTGACCTTTAGCCTCCTCTTCGCTGTGAACTTGGTATCTGAAGGTGTCGAGGGTGTAACAGCCTCGGTACATGGCGTCTCTGAGCATATCCAGCTGCTGGAGGACAGATTGGTTTGTGATCTGGCGTCCCATGGCTTCATCAATGATGACGTGTGCCCGGAGTAGGATCATATGGAGGCGATCCTCCACGTCCAGTGCCTTCGGCTTGAAGATTTTTTTGATGAAGAAATCTATTGATCTAGTTGTCAGCTCTCCCAGAACTGCAGAAAGGAGAATGTCCATTTGGGGACTCTCTGGAAGAGAAATGCAAGAGGTGGATGTGAGAATGAACAGCGCTTCTGGAGTGGCACGATATATCTCTGAATTGAGTAACTGACTCTGGAAATGCAAGAGAGATTAACTGCAGAAATCCATTTATACTAAAGGTTTGACCTTTCAAACTTCTTTTGTCTTCGCCTGGTTGTTCTGATTGGCTTTTCCTCTCCCACGTGGTCATGAAATACTGCCAGTACCACCTCAGCTCTTGACTCTGGAGCCTATGCTTAGTGAGCCATCACCATCATTAGTTCCTTAGTTCCCTCCCTTTTTCCTATCTTGATCAAATTGAGGAGAGACTTGATCAAACACGACTTCAGTTTTCACATGATGAAAAGCCCATTTTCTCCCTTCTCCATTGCAGTACCAACTCATGTGGAGTCTAGCTTCCAGCCTGCAACGTGGAAAAGCTGCTGTCAGCTACTTCTGGAGAACTTGTCACAAACTCACAATGACCATTACCTTCATGATCATGAATTAGTCAACATTTGCGAGTCATTTTTCCAACTTCGAGAGTCAAGAGCTGTACCTTTCTCAGCTGGTAGGCATGAGCCGCAGCTTCTCTGAAGTCCTTCTCTAAATTCTGTCCGGCTAAACGAGTTTGTTTCTCGGTAGGTGGCAAATATAATGCAGAAAAGTTAGAATAAGTGAATAAGCCCAGAGATCTGGTTTGAGTGAGTTCATAATTTTCCTGAAGAACTACCCTTATATGTCTCGGTAGCCATACAGTCATGTTTATGGAAAAGTGCATATTTGGTCACCAATTTGGAAACAGAACATGTCATCAACTTCTTACTGCATAAAGAACATGAATATAAGCAACAGTTTGTTCTTGACTCTTGACTCTGAGAGCAAACCAAGTAGCTACACTGCTATAATACAGAGGTACTTGAGATCTCCAAAGGTATCTGTCTCCAAGCCTTGCAGACAGGATTTATTGGAACAATTTCTTTGACAGGTACGAAAAAATGAAGCAGTCATCAGTGCATTCCTAAACGAATTTATGTTATTTTCAGCTATCATATCACAAATCAGATTAATCGGATCAACTACAAAGAATCAATGCTGGAGTCAATGGCAATAAAATGCAGAGCCAAGCTTCAGGTTGGAGTTCAGAACAGGGCAAAATGGAGTTTAGAGTTCAGAGGAGCATGGACGAATACCTGGAGGCAGAGATGTGCAGGGCGCAGCCTGTTGTTGCGGTGCGACGGCGAGCATAGCTGCCCTCCCACGGCCCACGGTGGCGCCGCCTCACCGAACGGAGGCGTTGGGCTCCCTCGCCGTCTCAAGCCAGCCGGCGCTGCCGCCGCAGAGAAGCTAGGGCCTCGAGCGGCCCGGGCGCTAGGCAGAAGGGCCGTGAATCCGAGGGAGGAGAGACCGGATGCTTGTCGTCGGGGCTGGAGGAGGTCGCCGGCGGCCGAGCGACCTCGCCGGGCGCCATCTCGCCGGCACGGGAAACTTGCAAAATGCACGGATCGCGATTAATAGTCCCGATCCAATTATTTACAAATAGCCCCCATTTTGGATCGCGATTAATAATCGCGATCCGAACATTTTCACAAACACCCCCGGTTTGGATATGAAATAAGCGAATTGCCCCCTAGTTTGGCTCTGCCTCCCCCCTTTGTCGGTTCCTTCTCCGGCTGTCGCACCGCCGCCACCGCCGGCTTCTGTCCCGGCCGGAAGCGCGGACCCCACCCCACTCATCGCCTAGCTCATACTATAGCAGCAGAGAGAGAGAGAGAGTTCCTTTTGCGCCAGCACTCTGTAGTTTTTGCAACTCTGATCTGCAGCTCTGCAAAAGAGTGTCGAGGGCCGGCGCTGGACAGCCGGACAGGGTGAATTGAGGACCTGAACCGGCCACCGGACAGCGGGCCAGAGTGTTGAGAGGAAGACGAAGGGGACTGATAAGGGAAAACGAAATTGCCGTTGCTTGTCTCTTGCAGAGGCGATATCCTGCAGGTTCTGCTGCAAAGAAGGCCATGGTGCCCAAAGCAACGGTGTGTGTTCAGTCTCCTGTAAAATCTTGGCGTTGTATACTATCTGGTACAGTTCCAGACTCGTATCTGGACAATTCAATTTCCTCCTGTAAAATCTGGTACAAATTGTTCGATGCACACAGGCTAGTAGGTTACCACATGCTCGATAATCGACACCGTCAATCGCACATCAAGTCAGAAGAGAAGGGCAAAGATCAAACTGATGCACTAGTACTTTACACATCGTGAAAATATATGCCTCAACATAATGCATCATTCTCTCCACACTGGGCTCACTGAGTACTTTACACATGACAAGGTAGTAGTAGTGGTGATGAATCTAAACAATATTGTAACCCTGTAACATCCTATCAATAGAAAGGAACATGTTCAGCAATCTTCCTACACAAGCCTAACAATAGGAAATTTTTTTTTAACAAACCATCACTCTGCTTTTCTTAGAACGCTTCCTCTTGGCACCTCCTCTTGAATCCCACCAAGTATTGGAATAGCGAGACCTCCACACCAGGGCATCAAATTTTCCACACCAGGGCTTCCGAATAACATATCTAGGATTTTTATCTCTGGAACCTCCTCTTGTGAAGGGTGTTGGTACAGATGATAAAGCACCAAGCGTTCAGAAGGTGCAGCCATCCTCCAAAGATGCGCGGGTCTATTCTGGTTTATGACTTCAAGTGGATGCCCACCAAATCTGGAGACATGCTTCTGCATGAGCCCTCTCAAGAATGCCAGAACCTTACACCAAAAGCGGATGTCAAAGTTGTCCCTCAGCATACAAGAGGTCATGTTTGCACCGATGAAGCATCCGTTCAACATCTCGGCTATCTCCATGGCCAGGTGTGCAAACCTCGGGTGCGTCTCGGGATCTGTGCTTCCAAATGTGAGGGTCTTGAAGAAATACCAGTATGCTTCACATGACACATACTTCATCCTTAGTGCCTGTGTTGTTCCAAACTTCGTAATCTTGTCGGACCGGCTTGTGACTATGACTTTACTACCGCTTGGCACATGCTGCATAGCAGAGTACAATCTATTCCAGGCATCTTTGTTGAGGTCACCAACTAACTCAACAACAACCAGTAATCTTCTATCTCTGTTCAAGTTTACACGGTTTTGATATTCCATTGCATGTCCTTCTCTTAACGCAGCGAGATCATCACCTGTAAAATCATGGCCGTGTAAGAACAAGATTCTGAGAAGTGATCACGGACTCTTTCATCCTCGCAAACATGAGCAACAAGGGTGCTCTTGCCCACTAAACCAGGACCAACAATTGGCAGGACCTCCAATTCTTTAGAACCATAAAATCGTGTGTGCAAGAGGAAGTTGATGACAAGTTCTGACTCCATCTGGCGGCCAAACATGCAGTTGCCCAGCAGGAGATGCATGCTATAAGGTTGGCGGTACAGGCGAGGATAGCTTGTCAAGAACACGACTAACTCTTGCGCATCAAGGATCATGGAGCTTAAATCATCAAACGACTTTTGAAGCTGTTCCAAAATCGGTGTATTTTTACGGGGTAAACACATACCTTGTAGAAAATTTACTTTTGACAGAGATAAAGAGTGACTCAAGACCTGACCTTTGGCCTCCTCATTGTTGTGAGATTGGTATCTGAAGGTGTCGAGAATATAATACCCTCGGTGCATGGCGTCTCTGAGCATGTGCAGCTGCTGGAGCACAGTTTGGTTAGTGATCTGCCGTTCCATGGCCTCATCGACGATGACCTGTGCCCGGAGAAGGATCCTGCGCAGGCGATCCTCCACGTCCGGTGATGTTGGCTTGAAGGTACTTCTGATGAAGAAATTAATGGATCGAATTGCCAGTTCTCCCAGAACTGCAGAGACGAGAGTTTCCATGTGGGGACTCTTTTCTCTGGAAGAGAAATGCAGGAGGTGGATGGGAGAATGAACAGAACTTGAAGAATGGCATGAGATCTCTGAATCAAGGAAGAGAGATTACTCATATAAAGTTCATGTACACCATGTTTGACCTTCAGATTTTGCCTGTCCCTTATTGTTCTGGTCGGCTTTTCCCATCCCACGTTGTCAAGAAATGTAGACCACCTGAGAGAGACACAATACAGCTCTTGACCATTACCTTCATGATCAACAAGTAGTTAACACAATTTTCCTACTTCTATGTCTTTTCTTCCAGGATTCAAAGCCACTAATACCAGAATGGTAAGCTGTACCAATGAGAGGCTTAGTCAAAGAAAAATGAAGACCATGCACCACCTGAAAAAGATTTAAAAAAAGACTCTACTGTACACTTTATAGCTCCTCTCAGGCCTGTTTGACCAACCAACCATCTTGCAACTGTAGTGATTATGACTTCAGAGAAGAATAGCAGATTACATTAAGAGATGGCGGTCGAATCAAACGCCAAAATGATCCAATGAGGAAAAAAAATCTGGGTATTGTTCAAGTAATAGGAGAAGATTGCACTCCGCTTATCAGAGTAGTGTTTCAAGTTTCAACAACCAGTAAAATTATAATGACAAGCTGCTTAAAGAATATCATAAACTATGGAACATTGCAAGCTCTAGAGGAAAAAATTCTGGGTATTGTTCAAGTAATAGGAGAAGATTGCACTCCGCTTATCAGAGTAGTGTTTCAAGTTTCAACAACCAGTAAAATTATAATGACAAGCTGCTTAAAGAATATCATAAACTATGGAACATTGCAAGCTCTTAGTTTGAACTTGTCCCGAAAGGAAAATTGCTATTTCTTCAAGGAACTTCTGCTTGAAAGCACAGATTCTCAAGAGAATATTTTTTAGTGTTATGTACATGAGAATTAATGATATTTTGATTGTACGTTTTAAGTAGTTATCTACTTCCTTTCATACGCTCTTGTCTAAGATAATAGAATCAATACTTGAATTGTTTGTCCTTGTGCTACGACGAGAATCATGCTAACTGAAGTCAAAAAACCATTTGTTCTGGACTCTGCAGCTACACTGCTACAGTCAGAGGTATTTGAGACGATTTCGAAACGAATCAGGGCCTTGTTTAGATGAGGCCCGAATCGGCCTTTGTACAGTGTTTGGGCCTCCTTTTGGGAGTTTTGAAGTAAACGGCCTGGCAAACTTCGGTGCAAAGTCGGCCTTTAGGATGGCCCGATTTCGGCCCAAAATTCGCAGCCTTATCCACCAGCAGCCGACCGGCCGCACTCCCAACCCTAGCAGCGCCCGCAGTCACGCTCCCTCTCCCCCGCGCCGCTCGCCTGTCCCCCG
>NC_028451.1:351390-447880 GCF_000263155.2 Setaria italica | reverse complement strand
CCGTTGTGTGCATCAAGTGTATTGCTTACTCACGGTTACTGTCATTAGGAGTTGTCTCATTGCTTGTTCTATCATGATTTATGCCTGGTGTGCATGAAATGTATTGGTTAGTGATGGTTTCTGTCAATATGATTTAATGCATTGGTTGTCATTTTTACATTTATCTCTGCTGTTGTTAATCTGTATTGCTTAGTCATGCATACTGTCAATAGGAGTTCATGCATTGCTTGTTCAATTGCATTGTGCACAGAATGAGCCTAGCAGGGCGAAGTGGACTAAAGAGGATACACAGCTGTTTTGTGAGCTGTACTGTTAGCAAATCGAGTTGGGCAACTGCAAGAGCAGAAACATGAGCAAGTGGGGCTGGAAAGATGTCCAGGAGAAGTTCCAAGCGGCCACTGGGAAGTTCAGGAACAGCGAGCAGTTCGGGTACAAGTACAGGCAGCTGAAGCAGCTTTGGCAGTTCATCCAACATCTGCGGACACAGTGCACAGGCTTGGGGCGCCGAGAAGATGGTTCTGTGGTTGCTAGTGATAACTGGTGGCGCACCAATAGCAGGGTTAGTGATATGTGAATACCGCATGTGTACTGCTTTCGTTCCTGTCTTGCCTACTGAATGGTTGTGTCTTCTTATTTGCAATGCAAGGGCACGCGGACTGGTATGACCTCAAGGATGGATGGCCAGAGTACATTGACGAGCTGGACCGCATGTTCTGTGGAGTAGCAGTGACTGGAGAGACGTCATTTGTTCCAGGGGTCAGCCGGCAGATCAACTTCATCAGCAGCGGCGAAGAAGATGCTGCTGATGAGGATTGTGGCACCCCTCGCAGCTGTGGCACCCCAATCAGCAGTGGCAGCAAGAGGAGCACAAGCAGCTTCCGCAGCACTGCTACAAGCCCCAGCAAGAGGAACAAGGGTCCTGCTGTTCGGAACATGAACAACAACATGACAAAGTTCAACACCAGTTACGATCACAGGACAGCAATTATCCAAAGGGCCCTGGAGGGTAAGATGAAGGAGGTTGAGGTTGTGATCGACAAGAAGCAGTACCGAGAGGAGGCCAGGAAGAAAGAACAGAAACTTGTGACAGATTCAGCGACAGAGCTTGGAGTGCACCTGATGGAAGGACAACTCTGGGATGGTGTCATCATGATCTGCATGGATGATGACCTACGCAACATCTACCTGTGCACACCTGTTGAAGCAAGGCTGCCAATGATCAAGAAATATGCTGCTATGGTGTAAACCACACCCTATGTCTTTTGTGTGTGCTTGGCATGTCTTTTGTGTTATGTCTTGTTGTTGACTTAATATGTGTTGGTATTGTTTATGTTGTGAGGATGAACATTTGATGACCTGTGTTGGCTAATCCTATATGAACAGCATGGTTATTAACAGCATGGTAGTGCATTAGAGCTGTTTGGTTGATGGTTGTTAAAGTTATTGCCTCTGTCTTCAGATGGGTGTCATTTGACTCAAGGTAGCAGCAATTACTATTGTGGCTACCAATTTCTTTGTGCTAACTTTTGCTGTCTTGTTTTGGACTGCCCAGGAAGTTCCTGCTCATTTTGGTGCCCAAGGGGAGGAGGTGGAGGACCAGGAGGAGGAGGAGAAGTTGCTGGCCGAGTGGTGGGACCTTTTCTGGGAATTGGTGGTATTAGACGATGATGAGGCACCATTTATCTATGGTATGTATGAATATGCTATTCATATCGACAAGTATTGCAATAGAGCACCCTATAGGAATCCACCATTGACTGGGGAGCAATGGGTAGTTAACAAGCTTGCCAATGAAACATCCTGCTGCACCATGTTTAGGATGAGCCCCCACATGTTTTATAGGCTGCATGACTTGTTGACAGCTGACTATGGGCTGACTGCATCAAATAAATCTAGCACTATTGAGGCTCTAGGATTGTTCCTTTGGATATGTGGGGCACCCCAATCTGTTAGGCAAGCAGAGGATAGATTTGAGAGGTCCCTTGGTACTGTTCATAGGCTATTCTACAAAGTCCTCACTTCTCTAGTTGACCTATCAGCCGACATCATTAAACCTAGGGACCCAGAGTTTAGAACAATGCATCCTAGGCTGCAAAACAATAGGTTCTACCCTGAATTCCAGGGATGCATAGGGGCAATAGATGGCACTCACATCCCTGTAGTAGTGCCAAGTGCAAAGTTTATGCAGCACATGTGTAGGAAGGGCAAGACAACCCAGAATGTCATGGCCGCTTGTGACTTGGATATGGTTTTCACATTTGTGCTTGCTGGGTGGCCGGGTTCAGTGCATGACATGAGGGTGTTTGACGATGCAATGACAACTTATAGCGACAAGTTCCCAAAGCCACCTAGAGGTACACACAACTGTTTCTAGGTCAATAGTGTTTTCTAATACAACCATTGTAAACTTACAGGTATGTACTGTTCCTATAGAGAAATACTACTTGGTGGACTCGGGGTGTGAAAACCGCACCGGCTTCCTAGCTCCTTACCGCCAGATCAAGTATCACATCCAAGACTTTCAAAACACGCCAGAACCACAAGGTATGAAGGAGGTATTCAACTATGCCCATTCATCTCTTAGAAATGTCATCGAAAGGGCGTATGGAGTGTTGAAAATGAAGTGGCGCATATTGTTGGACATCCCGGCCTATCCACCAGAAACACAGACACGGATTATATGTGCATGCATGGCATTGCACAACTTCATTAGGATTAATGGTGACTTTGATACTCACTTTGGTATAGTGGATAGCAGCATGAACTATGTGCCTGTTGAAGGCACTCAGGATCAGCCGGAAACGGTGCCTGCGCCGGAGAGTGCGGACATGGCAAGCATGAATGCATTCCGAGATATGCTTGCTTCACATTTGTTTGCTAGGTCTTGAATAATTTGTGTTTGAGGACATGTAATTGTTTATGTACTTTGTGGCTCGGTTGTAATAATTTTCGGTGTTGTCAATCTGTAATAATTTGCGGTGCACTTGAGAATATTTTCCTTGAAGTTTTGTTGTTGAAACAGCTATGAATTGTGTTGTCATTTGGCCTGGATCAGTGCATTTTTTGGAGGACAACATGCATGGGCCATGCTGAATTGTGTTGTAATGGTGAAACAGTGGCTGCTATAATGATTCAACAGTGCATTGCAAAGTTTGGGGGGCACCAGTTTGGAGCTCCTGAATTTGGCATGCAAGCCAAATTTCGGCTGCACAGTAACTCCCAAGTTGGGAGGTCCCAACTTGGGCAACTAAACATGGCCCAGGTTGGAGAACTGCTGATTATATTAAAAGAAGATGAAATTCAGATTGGGCGAAAACAACAAAAGAAAAAAAACAACACAAACACCGGCATGTTGGATTTCAACACATACCACACCATGCATCACACTTAACTCAACTTAACAACACATGGCCTATTGGATTGAGACATCAACACGCGCCGAACTTAACACATCTTAAGCGGCAGCAGAACCGAAGCTTTTCCGCGACAGCCACCAACATTTACGCTCATGTATTTGCCGAAACCTCCAGGCGTGGCCCTACATCGACAAGGAATCGATAGAAGCAGACTGCACCGCACCGAGACGGCCACTGCCATGTGGGACTCTTCACTGTAGTGTTGCTGCAACACCACACTCCACCATATAGAATGATACCACCGAATTCAGACCTCTCGAAGGCTACCTCGCAGTCGCTACCACGATAACACAATGTGCGGGGGCCTCACCACATTTGCTGTTGGACTCCACCTCGCTCTTGTCGCCTCAAAGAAACGCACGGGGGCCTCCCGATGCCTGCCACAGTACTCCATATCATTTATTCGTTTCTTTTGTCGCCGTCAAAGTGGTGAGCAATGTTGCCCCGCTCCACAAGGTCTCCATCGATCAGCTAAGCCGCCGCCGCCGCAGGTCGACTTCGCTTCGTTGGTTCACCCACGCAAAAACCTCCGCCACCATGTCAGCAACCCAGAGAAGTGTAGTGCTTGATCAAGTATCCACTTTTAGATACTTAATTTTATCAAGAATAGAAACCAGTCCTCCACCAACATGACTGGTACAGATTAACATTTAGCATTAGTGGCTTTGAATCCCATAAGAAAAGACAAAGAAGTTGGAAAAGTGACTCACAAATCTTGACTAATTAATGATCATGAAGGTAATGGTCAGTGTGAGTTTGTGACAAATTCTAAGTAGCTGACAGCAGCTTTTCCACGTTGAAGGCTGGAAGCTGGACTCCACATGAGTTGGTACTGCAATGAAGAAGGGAGGAAAATGTGCTTTTCATCATGTGAAAACTGAAGTCGTGTTTGATCAAGCCTCTCCTCAATTTGATCAAGATTGGAAAAAGGGAGGAAACTAAGGAACTAATGATGATGATGGCTCACAAAGCATAGGCTCCAGAGTCAAGAGCTGAGGTGGTACTGGCAGTATTTCTTGACCATGTGGGAGAGGAAAAGCCAATCAGAACAACCAGGCGAAGACAAAAGAAGTTCGAAAGGTCAAACCCTAATTAGTATAACTGGATTTCTACAGTTAATCTCTGCTGCATTTCCAGAGTCAGTTACTCAATTCAGAGATATATCGTGCCATTCATGAAGCGCTGTACATTTATAATCAGCAGCTCTCCTGCCTAGTTCGTATCAAAAAAAGAAGAAGTGCCGTTCACATCCACCTCTTGCATTTCTCTTCCACAGAGTCCCCAAATGGACATTCTCCTTTCTGCAGTTCTGGGCGAGCTGACAACTAGATCAATAAACTTCTTCATCAAAAAAAGCCTCAAGCCCAAGGCACTGGACGTGGAGGATCGCCTCCATATGATCCTACTCCGGGCACAGGTCATCATTGATGAGGCCATGGGACGTCAGATCACAAACCAATATGTTCTCCAGATGCTGGATATGCTCAGAGACGCCATGTACCGAGGCTGTTACACCCTCGACACCTTCAGATATCAAGTTCACAACGAAGAGGAGGCTAAAGGTCAGGTTTTGAGTCACTCCTTTTCTCTATCCAAAGTAAATTCTCTACAAGGTTTATGTTCGTCCAGTATAAACCCACATATTTTGAAAAACCTAAACAAGTCTCTTGATGATTTAAGCTCCATGATTCTTGGTATGAAAGAGCTAGTCATGTTCTTGGCAAGCTATCCTCGCCTGTACCGCCAACCTTATAGCATGCTTCTCGTTCTGGGCAACTGCATGTTTGGCCGTCAGATGGAAACTGAATTTGTCATAAACTTCCTCTTGCACAAACGACATCATGATTCTAAAGAACTGGACATCCTGCCGATCATTGGTCCCGGTAGAGTCGGCAAGACCACCCTTGTTGCTCATGTTTGCGAGGATGAAAGAATCCGTGATCATTTCTCAGAAATCTTGTTCTTGCGGGACCATGATTTCACAGCTGTTGACCTCGCTACAGTTAGAGAAAGATACGCAATGGAATATAAAAATCGTGTGTCAAACTCAAACAAAGATGGAAGATTGCTAGTTGTTGTTGAGTTAGTTGGCGATCTCAATGAAGATGCATGGAATAGGTTGTATTCTACTTATACACGGGATGTGCCAAGTGGCACTAAAATCATAATCACAAGCCGGTCTGACAAGATTATCAAGTTTGGAACAACACGGGAACTAAGTATGAAATATCTATCGCATGAAGCGTACTGGTATTTCTTCAAGACGCTCATGTTTGGAAGCACAGATCCGAAGATGCACCCGAGGCTTGCATGCCAGGCCATGGAGATGGCCAAGATGTCAAAAAGATGCTTCATTGCTGCGAACATGTTTGCTTGTTTGTTGAGGGACAACTTTGACATCGAGATGTGGTGCAAGGTTCTAGCATTTACAAGAGGGCAAAACAACAAGAATATCTTGAACTTTGGTGGGCATCCATTTGATCTTGTAAACCAGAAAAGGCCAGCATATCTTGCGAGAATGGTTATTACACCTCCTCAATATGTTGTGCTTCATTGTGAGAATGAATACTCTAAACAAGAGGAGCTACCAAATATAAAATTCCAAGATGTCTTGTATGGAAGCATTAAGGTTCATGGGAAATTCGAGATGCTAGGATGGAGGTCTAGGATACCGCCCTACCATAGTTTTGTGGGTATTTGTGAGTTTGATCAAGAGGTAAAAATTACCTCGGCCAAGAGGAAGCGTTCTGTATAAAAAAGTCACAATTAGCTAAACTCTCTATTGCTAAGCTTACATAGTAAGATATGTGAATATGTTTTGATAGGGAGTTACAACATTGTGAAGCTCTAGTACTACCTTATCATGTATAAAGTTTGTTTACTGTTAACAGAATATTACCTTGCGTTGAGGCATAGATTTCCATGGTATAATGAGGGCCTGTTTGGGATTGCTCTGCTCAAAAAAAAACAGCTCCACTCGACCAACTCCACATTTTTGTAGGTCCACTTCACCAACTCACCGCATGCACATCCAAACATGAATTGATATTTGTCACCTCGTTCGATTCCAAGTGGCAATTTCATCCACATCCAAACAACAGATTTGGTATTGTAACACATTTCCAATACGAGTCTACTTTGGTATTAAACCCAATTCAATACCAAGCCCTCCAATATCTATATCTAAACAAACTCTACGTGTTTTACTCTTCAGAGAAACTGATGACCTGACGTCCTGACATTTGTCCTTCTCTTTGGAGAAAGACCACATATTTTGAAGGCGATCCTTCGTTTGTCTATAGTAAGCCAGGACTGCAGAAAGAAGAAAAAAATCTCCATTTGGGGACTCTTTCTTTCTTCAGGAAGATACCAGCAGGTGGATGAGAGGAGAACAGAAAGGATACTAGGTCAGTGTGACACCCGGCCCAATTTGGTTGGCCCAGTGTGGCCCATGAGCGCAGGTGCGCATGTTTAGTACCATGTTGCTACTTGAGCAAGGGTGGAGCCAACTTATAAGCCTTCGTCAACCAGCCATAGCACCTTCGGGTTAACCCTTTTACACAAAGCGAGGATGAAAGTGTAAAGAAGGTGCTATGTGTACACGTGCCCACCCCTCAGAAGGGCTGGGCGGTGCGGCTTTGGAGGACGGGGTGTTACAAATGGTATCAGAACCGACCCTTGCGGTTGCGCGTATGGGTCAGTGTGCGAGCATATGGCGCATGGCGCGTGTGGGCCCGGGATGGGACACACGGCATGGCATATGATGCCGGCATTGGACGTACGGTCCTACGCTTAGAGGGAACGTTCCTAAACATTTGCCCATGTGTGGGTGAGTTGGACCGACGAGGATGTCGGGTTCTTTGGGGGAGGGGTGAATGTGACACCCGGCCCAATTTGGTTGGCCTAGTATGGCCCATGAGCACAGGTGCGCATGTTTACTACCACATTGCTAGTTGAGTAAGGGTGGAGCCAACTTATAAGGCTTCGTCAACCAGCCATAGCACATTCGGGTTAACCCTTTTACACGAATCGAGGACAAAAGTGTAAGCAGGGTGCTATTTGTACGTGTGCCCGCCCCTCGGAAGGGCTGAGCGGTGCGGTTTTGGAGGATAGGGTGTTACAGTCAGTCAAGTCAACTCCAGTGGTCTAAGTCACCTGCCACCTGAGAAAGGTAACATCTCTTGACTTTCGAAGTTGGAAAAATGATTCGCAATTTTTGACTAATTAATGATCATGAATGTAATGGTCATTGTGAGTTTGTGACAAATTCTCCTGAAGTAGCTGACAGCAGCTTTTTTCTTTTGAACGAACAGGCACGAGATTGTGCCGATTTCATTGATAGAGTAGAGGGTTACAGCTAGCTAGCTGGTTAGTGTGCACACTATTACACGACTCTTTTGACGAAAATAACACAGGTTTTCCACGTTGCAGGCTGGAAGCTGGACTCCACATGAGTTGGTACTGCAATGGACAACGGAGGAAAATGTGCTTTTCATCATGTGAAAACTGAAGTCGTGTTTGATCAAGTCTCTCCTCAATTTGATCAAGATTGGAAAAAGGGAGGAAACTAAGGAACTAATGATGGTGATGGCTCACTAAGCATAGGCTCCAGAGTCAAGATCTGAGGTGGTACTGGTAGTATTAATTGACCACGTGGGAGAGGAAAAGCCAAACAGAACAACCAGGCGAAGACAAAAGAAGTTTGAAAGTTCAAACCTTAATTTAGTATAACTGGATTTCTAAGTTAATCTCTCTTGCATTTCCAGAGTCAGTTACTCAATTCAGAGATATACCTCGACATTTTAGAAGCGCTATTCATTTATAAACGGCAGCTCTCCTGCCTGGTTCGTATCAACTCTTGCATTTCTCCTCCACAGAGTCCCCAAATGGACATTCTCCTTTCTGCAGTTCTGGGCGAGCTGACAAATAGATCAATAAATTTCTTCATCAAAAAAAGCTTCAAGCCCAAGGCACTGGACGTGGAGGATCGCCTCCATATGATCCTACTCCGGGCACAGGTCATCATTGATGAGGCCATGGGACGCCAGATCACAAACCAATCTGTTCTCCAGCAGCTGGATATGCTCAGAGACGCCATGTACCGAGGCTGTTACACCCTCGACACCTTCAGATACCAAGTGCACCGCGAAGAGGAGGCTAAAGGTCAGGTTTTGAGTCACTCTTTGTCTCTTTCCAAAGTAAATTCTCTACAAGGTTTGTGTTCGTCCAGTAGAAACCCGCAGATTTTGTTACAGCTAAACAAGTCTCTTGATGATTTAAGCTCCATGATTCTTGGTATGGAAGAGCTAGTCATGTTCTTGGCAAGCTATCCTCGCCTGTACCGCCAACCTTATAGCATGCATCTCGTTCTGGGCAACTGCATGTTTGGCCGTCAGATGGAAACTGAATTTGTCATAAACTTCCTCTTGCACAAACGACATCATGATTCTAAAGAACTGGACATCCTGCCGATCATTGGTCCCGGTAGAGTCGGCAAGACCACCCTTGTTGCTCATGTTTGCGAGGATGAAAGAATCCGTGATCATTTCTCAGAAATCTTGTTCTTGCGGGACCATGATTTCACAGCTGTTGACCTCGCTACAGTTAGAGAAAGATGCGCAATGGAATATAAAAATCGTGTGTCAAACTCAAACAAAGATGGAAGATTGCTAGTTGTTGTTGAGTTAGTTGGCGATCTCAATGAAGATGCATGGAATAGGTTGTATTCTGCTTATACACAGGATGTGCCAAGCGGTAGTAAAATCATAGTCACAAGCCGGTCCGACAATATTATCAAGTTTGGAACAACACGGGCACTAAGTCTGAATTATCTATCCCATGAAGCGTACTGGTATTTCTTCAAGACGCTCACGTTTGGAAGCACAAATCCCAAGATGCACCCAAGGCTTGGATGCCTGGCCATGGAGACAGCCAGGATGTTAAAAGGATGCTTCATTGGTGCGAACGTCTATGCTTGTTTGTTGAGGGACAATTTTGACATCAAGATGTGGTGCAAGGTTCTGGCCTTCTTGAGAGGGCAAATCAACAAGAATATCTCCAACTTTGGTGGGCATCCAGTTGATCTTGTAAACCAGAAAAGACCTGCATATCTTGGGAGAATGGTTACACCTTTTCAATATGTTGTACTTCATTGTGAGAATGAATACTCTAGACAAGAGGAGCTACCAAAGATAAAAGTCCATGATGTCGTGTATGGAAGCCTGAAGGTTCACGGGAAATTCGAGATGCTAGAATGGAGGTCTAGGATACCGCCCTACCATAGTTTTGTGGGTACTTGTGAGATTCAAGAGGTAAAAACTACCTCTGCCAAGAGGAAGCGTTCTGTATAAAAGAGTCACAATTAGCTAAACTCTCTATTGCTAAGCTTACATAGAAACATATGTGAATATGTTTTGATAGGGAGTTACTACCTTATCATGTATTAAGTTTGTTTACTGTTAACAGTATATTACCTTGTGTGAGGCATGGATTTCCATGGCATAATGAGGGCCTATTTGGGACTGCTCCTCTCCAAAAGAATGAAGAAATATTTCTGGTTATTGTTGAATTAGTTGGGATTGTTGACGAGAGTGCATGGAGAAGATTGCACTCTGCTTATCGAAGTAGTGTTTCAACCCGCAGTAAAATTATAGTCACAAGCCGGTCAAAGGATATCATAAACTTTGGAACAACGCAAGCTCTTAGCTTGAACTTTTTGTCACCAGAAGCATATCGGTACTTCTTCAAGGCACTTCTATTTGGAAGTGCAGACCCTGAAGAGCAACCAAAGTTAGCATCCATAGCAGTGACAATACTTGATGAGTACTTTGTCGACCAAGGCATATATACATCGTTTGCTGGGACTTTCATAAACTTAAAGAACACAGCTAACTTTTTAAAGGCTATTCCTTGTGCTCATAATTGGCAGAAGCTTCTTGAATGCATGAAGGAGAACAGGCTTGACGATGATCATATGTTTCTTCGCAGAGTAACTGAAACTATTCAATATTGTGTTGTTCATAACCAAGATCGGATAGGGCTTGACAATGAAGAGGCTCCCAACATAACTATAACAGATATTATTTCTATGAAGTTTCCGCCTCGTGGAAAATTTGAGATACTACTTTGGAAATCCCACTTGCCGCCATATCACAAACATACATGTATAAATGGTCTAAATGGTGGCACTCATCATATGTATATACTTTAACTTAGTATTTTTATATTAACAATAACATAAATACGTAATTTAAAATCATATATTAATTTACTTTTTAACATTTTTGTATGATACCAACGAAGATAAATAGATTAAGATTTAGGTGTTTACTTTAGGTTATTTTTAATAATGACATACGTGGGTAACATAGATAAAATTTTAGAATGATATTTTAAGTTATGCTTTATAATAATGTGTATTAGTAAATTGGATGAAGGTTATGGGGTTACTTTAGATTATTTTTTATAATAGCTGAGCTCGGTAATTGAAATATAGGTTTAGAGCTCATTTTTGAATATTTTTTACAATAATAATGGTGGGTAACTTTTTAGAAAAATATAATAGATCAATGGCTATGATTATTAGAGTTTATAGGATTGGTGTTTGACGTTTTTAATTTTTATGAGAATTTGTCTCTTTTTTTAGCTTGTCTCGTGGGAACTAATGCGAAGCCTCCGATGGAAAAAAAAATGAGACTACATTGCTAAAAAACTATTACCATAAGCTAGCTCTCATTGGTTAAATATTCGAACACACAATGCTTATGTAGATATATACTTAATATCTTCATCCAATTGTGATAGATTTTAGTTAGCAATTACTCTATAATATTTTCATCCACATTTATAATCTTTAACTTTTCACTTTACATCGCAGATATGCACTTGAATTTGTTTAATGAACCTTAAGTTTGAGATACAATTTTAGCATAGAAATTTATATTCTCATCTCTTTATATCCTTATAAATGGTGACACACATTATACGTATAGACCTTAATTATTATATCGTATACCAATAGTGCAAGATATATACGATTTAGAATCATATGTTGCTGTATATTTTTAATTAAGGTTATTTGATTTAAACATAGAGTTACCTCATGTTATTTTTAATAATGCCATGTGTGGGTAATATAGATGCAAATTTAAGAGGTTTAATTTTTTTAAGTAATAGTGGTAGGCAATTCAGTTGCAAAATAGGGGGTTATTTTAAATATTGTTTATAATGGCATAAGTGGGTAATTTTGATGAAGATTAGGGGGGTTACTTTAGTTTATTTTATATAATGGCAGAGGTGGGTAATTTATATATAGATTTAGGGGGTTACTTTAGGCTATTTTCATAATGGCATAGGTGGGTAATTTTTTAGAAAACATAATAGATCCTATGGCTATGATGATTTGAATATATCGATTGATGGTCGGATGTTTTGCTTTTTTGTGAGAATTTCTAGAATTTCTCTCTAGTGTCCACCTAGGAATCCTAGGTGGCTTCACCTGGAGGCTTCAAAAGGAGCTTCCAATTAGTAATAGTAAGATTAAGGTTTGACCTTTCAAACTTCTTTTGTCTTGGCCTGGTTGTTCTGATTGGCTTTTCCACTCCCACGTGGTCAAGAAATACTGCCAGTACCACCTCAGCTCTTGACTCTGGAGCCATCACCATCAAATTGAGGAGAGACTTGATCAAACAGGACTTCAGTTCTCACATGATGAAAAGCCCATTTTTCTCCCTTCTCCATTGCAGTACCAACTCATGTGGAGTCCAGCTTCCAGCCTGCAACGTGGAAAAGCTGCTGTCAGCTACTTCTGGAGAACTTGTCACAAACTCACAATGACCATTACTTTCATGATCATTAATTAGTCAACATTTGCGTTTTGCGAGTCATTTTTCCAACTTCTATGTCTTTTCTTATGGATTCAAAGCCATTAATGTCAAAATGTTAATCTGTACCAGTCATGTCGGTGGAGGACTGGTTTCTATTCTTGATCAAATTATTTAAGTATCTAAAAATGGATACTTGATAAAGCACTACAGTTTTCACAAAACAAATCACACATGACACACCCTGCTCATCTTTTATCCATTGCAGTACCTTCTTGTGAGGAGTCCAACCTGAAATATGAAGATGCTACAGTCAGCTATTTCAGGAGAACTTAAAAAATGGTAAAACCTATCGAATGTTTACTTACTTGTATGTATTTTATTCAAGCATTCCGAATGGGAAGACATTAATCTCTCGAAGTTAAGCTGTGAATCAGGTGGATTTAATAGGTAGTCTATGATGCACAAATGAAGGCAAGTAAATAATTATTATTTTTTCACAAACTAAAATGTCAGATTCCGAGATAACTGAAACATCACCTTTTGCTTTTACCTAGAAGGTAACAGTTAGATGTCGACCATAGCTGCAAAAGCTTTACTAGTCTTCTACAGACAGCTGTGTGGCAGGCTTAGTCAAAGAAAAACGAAGACCATCCACCACGACAAAAGGAGAGGGGCTCTACATTATATAACTCCTCTGAGTCAATTTTTGACCCATTACACCATCTTGTAATAGTAGTATTTTCCATTCTCAAAAATTAAATATGGTAGTATGATGAGAATACAATGCGTTCATACGCTCAATGCCTTCATACAAGTCCCTTAAGTACTAAAGTAGAGGATGACAAAAATGATGATGGCATGAGCCGCAGCTTCTCTGAAGTCCTTGTCTAAATTCTGTCCAGCTAAACGAGTTTGTTTCTCGGTAGGTGGCAATATAATGCAGAAAAGTTAGAATAAGTGAATAAGCCTAGAGATTTGGTTTGAGTGAGTTCATAATTTTCCTGAAGAACTACCCTCATATGTCTCGGTAGCCATACAGTCATTTCTATGGAAAAGTGCATATTTGGTCACCAATTTGGAAACGGAACATGTCATCAACTTCTTACTGCATAAAGAACGTCTCTAACAACTATGACATAATGAATATAAGCAACAGTTTGTTCTTGACTCTTGACTCTGAGAGCAAACCAAGTAGCTACACTGCTATAATACAGAGGTACTTGAGATCTCCAAGGTATCAGTCTCCAAGCCTTGCAGACAGGATTTATTGGAACAATTTCTTTGACAGGTACGAAAAAATGAAGCAGTCATCAGTGCATTCCTAAACGAATTTATGTTATTTTCAGCTATCATATCACAAATCAGAGTAATCGGATCAACTGCAAAGAATCAATGCTGGAGTCAATGCCAATAAAATGCAGAGCCAAGCTTCAGATTGGAGTTCAGAACAGGGCAAAGTGGAGTTTAGAGTTCAGAGGAGCATGGACGAATACCTGGAGGCAGAGATGTGCAGGGCGCAGCCTGTTGTTGCGGTGCGGCGGCGAGCAGAGCTGCCCGCCCACGGCCCACGGTGGCGCCGCCTCACCGAACGGAGGCGTTGGGCTCCCTCGCCGTCTCAAGCCAGCCGGCGCTGCCGCCGCAGAGGAGCTAGGGCCTCGAGCGGCCCGGGCGCTAGGCTGGAGACAGCAGAAGGGACGTGAATCCGAGGGAGGAGAGACCGGATGCTTGTCGTCGGGGCTGGAGGAGGTCGCCGGCGGCCGAGCGACCTCGCCGGGCGCCATCTCGCCGGCACGGGAAACTTGCAAAATGCACGGATCGCGATTAATAGTCCCGATCCGATTATTTACAAATAGCCCCCGTTTTGGATCGCGATTATATATTTTCACAAACACCCCCGGTTTGGATATGAAATAAGCGAATTGCCCCCTAGTTTGGCTCTGCCTCCCCCCTTTGTCGGTTCCTTCTCCGGCTGTCGCACCGCCGCCACCGCCGGCTTCTGTCCCGGCCGGAAGCGCGGACCCCACCCCACTCATCACCTAGCTCAGACTATAGCAGCAGAGAGAGAGAGAGTTCCTTTTGCGCCAGCACTCTGTAGTTTTTGCAACTCTGATCTGCAACTCTGCTAAAGAGTGTCGAGGGCCGGCGCTGGACAGCCGGACAGGGTGAATTGAGGACCTGAACCGGCCGCCGGACAGCGGGCCAGAGTGTTGAGAGGAAGACGAAGGGGACTGACAAGGGAAAACGAAATTGCCGTTGCTTGTCTCTTGCAGAGGCGATATCCTGCAGGTTCTGCTGCAAAGAAGGCCATGGTGCCCAAAGCAACGGTGTGTGTTCAGTCTCCTGTAAAATCTTGGCGTTGTATACTATCTGGTACAGTTCCAGACTCGTATCTGGACAATTCAATTTCCTCCTGTAAAATCTTGGCGTTGAAATGACAAATTGTTCGATGCACACAGGCTAGTAGGCTACCACATGTTCGATAATCGACACCGTCAATCCCACATCAAGTCAGAAGAGAAGGGCAAAGATCAAACTGATGCACTAGTACTTTACACATCGTGAAAATATATGCCTCAACATAATGCATCATTCTCTCCACACTGGGCTCACTGAGTACTTTACACATGACAAGGTAGTAGTAGTGGTGATGAATCTGAACAATGTTGTAACCCTGTAACATCCTATCAATAGAAAGGAACATGTTCAGCTATCTTCCTACACAAGCCTAACAATAGGGGAAAAAAATTTAACAAACCATCACTCTGCTTTTCTTAGAACGCTTCCTCTTGGCACCTGTAACTTTTAGCTCTCGGATCTCGCAAGTATTGGAATAGCTATAGTAGGGCGGTATGCGAGACCTCCACACTAGGACATCAAATTTTCCGCGAGGCTTAACGCTTCCATATAGCACATCTAGGATTTTGATCTCTGGAACCTCCTCCTGTGAAGGGTGCTGGTGCAGATGATAAAGCACCAAGTCTTCAGAAGGTGCAGCCATCCTCCAAAGATGCGCGGGTCTATTCTGGTTTATGACTTCAAGTGGATGTCCACCAAATCTGGAGACATGCTTCTGCATGAGCCCTCTCAAGAATGCCAGAACCTTACACCAAAAGCGGATGTCAAAGTTGTCCCTCAGCATACAAGAGGTCATGTTTGCACCGATGAAGCATCCGTTCAACATCTCGGCTATCTCCATGGCCAGGTGTGCAAACCTCGGGTGCGTCTCGGGATCTGTGCTTCCAAATGTGAGGGTCTTGAAGAAATACCAGTATGCTTCACATGACACATACTTCATCCTTAGTGCCTGTGTTGTTCCAAACTTCGTAATCTTGTCGGACCGGCTTGTGACTATGACTTTACTACCGCTTGGCACATGCTGCATAGCAGAGTACAATCTATTCCAGGCATCTTTGTTGAGGTCACCAACTAACTCAACAACAACCAGTAATCTTCTATCTCTGTTCAAGTTTACACGGTTTTGATATTCCATTGCATGTCCTTCTCTTAACGCAGAGAGATCATCACCTGTAAAATCATGGCCGTGTAAGAACAAGATTTCTGAGAAGTGATCACGGACTCTTTCATCCTCGCAAACATGAGCAACAAGGGTGCTCTTGCCCACTAAACCAGGACCAACAATTGGCAGGACCTCCAATTCTTTAGAACCATAAGATCGTGTGCGCAAGAGGAAGTTGATGACAAGTTCTGACTCCATCTGGCGGCCAAACATGCAGTTGCCCAGCAGGAGATGCATGCTATAAGGTTGGCGGTACAGGCGAGGATAGCTTGTCAAGAACACGACTAACTCTTGCGCATCAAGGATCATGGAGCTTAAATCATCAAACGACTTTTGAAGCTGTTCCAAAATCGGTGTATTTTTACGGGGTAAACACATACCTTGTAGAAAATTTACTTTTGACAGAGATAAAGAGTGACTCAAGACCTGACCTTTGGCCTCCTCATTGTTGTGAGATTTGTATCTGAAGGTGTCGAGAATATAATACCCTCGGTGCATGGCGTCTCTAAGCATGTGCAGCTGCTGGAGCACAGTTTGGTTAGTGATCTGCCGTTCCATGGCCTCATCGACGATGACCTGTGCCCGGAGAAGGATCCTGCGCAGGGGATCCTCCACGTCCGGTGATGTTGGCTTGAAGGTACTTCTGATGAAGAAATTAATGGATCGAATTGCCAGTTCTCCCAGAACTGCAGAGACGAGAGTTTCCATGCGGGGACTCTTTTCTCTGGAAGAGAAATGCAGGAGGTGGATGGGAGAATGAATAGAACTTGAAGAATGGCATGAGATCTCTGAATCAAGGGAGAGAGATTACTCATATAAAGTTCATGTACACCATATTTGACCTTCAGATTTTGCCTGTCCCTTATTGTTCTGGTCGGCTTTTCCCAACCCACGTTGTCAAGAAAAGTAGACCACCTGAGAGAGACACAATACAGCTCTTGACCATTACCTTCATGATCAACAAGTAGTCAACACAATTTTCCTACTTCTATGTCTTTTCTTCCAGGATTCAAAGCCACTAATACCAGAATGGTAAGCTGTACCAATGAGAGGCTTAGTCAAAGAAAAATGAAGACCATGCACCACCTGAAAAAGATTTTAAAAAATGACTCTACTGTACACTTTATAGCTCCTCTCAGGCCTGTTTGACCAACCAACCATCTTGCAACTGTAGTGATTATGACTTCAGAGAAGAATAGCAGATTACATTAAGAGATGGCGGTCGAATCAAACGCCAAAATGATCCAATGAGGAAAAAATTCTGGGTATTGTTCAAGTAATAGGAGAAGATTGCACTCCGCTTATCAGAGTAGTGTTTCAAGTTTCAACAACCAGTAAAATTATAATGACAAGCTGCTTAAAGAATATCATAAACTATGGAACATTGCAAGCTCTTAGTTTGAACTTTTTGTCCCGAAAGGAAAATTGCTATTTCTTCAAGGAACTTCTGCTTGAAAGCACAGATTCTCAAGAGAATATTTTTTAGTGTTATGTACATGAGAATTAATGATATTTTGATTGTATGTTTTAAGTAGTTATCTACTTCCTTTCATATGCTCTTGTCTAAGATAATAGAATCAATACTTGAATAGTTTGTCCTTGTGCTACGAAGAGAATCATGCTAACTGAAGTCAAAAAACCATTTGCTCTGGACTCTGCAGCTACACTGTTACAGTCAGAGGTATTTGAGATTTTCAAGCTATTGGCAGCAATTTCCCACGTATCCTGAGCAGCATATTTTCTTTGACAGTAACAGTAGAAATCAAGCAGTCACCAGCACATTATCGCATTTGAAATGCATTGTGATTAGTTTCAACCATTGTTGAACTGTGTAGTGCTTAGTTAGGCCCATGGGCTTGGAGCCCAAGAGCTATGTCGGTGTGTGACTGTGTGCATATATAGTATATGTATCAAGAGACACAAAGAAGCAATAGACTTCTAGACTTTTCCCCTATCCTCTTGTCATATTAAAAATCCTTCAAACTAGAATAGCAACAGAATGCAGAGTTCAGAGCAACCTACCTAGAATTCAGAGTAGGCGATGAGCATTCACTATTAGGAAATCATTAGTACCGGTTGGAAACCCATTAGTACCGGTTATCGGTTGGTCTCCCAACCGGTACTAATTATTTTTTTTTATTTTTTTATTTTCTTTTATGTTTCTTTATTCTATATTCATATTTCATATTTGTTTCCTTTACCTATACTAGTTCTAATACGCTAATACATATAAAGTTGTATTTTTCTTTAATATTACATTTGAGATACTATTCACTACAAGGTTTTGTCACTAGCGCAACGGCACGAAATCGTTGCAATAGGGGTCATTTCGTTGCAATAGGGGTCTATTGCAACCATTTTGTGTCGTGGCGCTAAAAATCATGTCGTCGCGTAAAAAGGCGTTGGAATATGCTATTACAACGACACAGGCAGCCGTCGCAATAAGGTTGCGTTACTGCGATGACGTGTGTCGTCGCAATAAGTGGATATTACAATGCCCATTGTTGTTGCAGTAGTGGCTATTGCAACGATATTACGTTGTTGCAAACAAGCGTTAATGCAACGCAAGAATGTTGTTGCAATACGAGGCTTATGCTGTTACAATATGCTAACATGCTATTTTAATGAAATACTAGTCGTTGCTATATGCGTCAACCATATCGCAACGAAATATGGCATTGCGACATGCTTAAAAGGTATCGCAACGAAATATAGGTCGTCGTTATATGCTAAACGGATATCGCAATGAGCCGGTACCAACGAATATCGCAACGAGCCAGTGCCAACAGATATCGTTATATGCTCAACGGATAAGCACACACAAAAATTCATTATCCTAAAATAAATCTACGTTCATTGTATCACATTATGAAAATTGAAACATCCCAGTCTCTCGGAGCATGAGCCAGTGCCAAGAATTACCTTCTACATTTACATCAAGTTTTACAGAACTTGTAATTCATCTTAGTATCTGACCACATTAATCAGCAGGGCTATAGGCTATCAGAAGTAGTACCCTCCAGTTGTTTCAGATGAATCATGAATGTGCATCACCAGTTGCTCTGCCTCTGTATACTTCACCTAATGCTCTAATATTCAGTAAGACTGAAATATTTCCGGCTCCTTGATGAGCCCAGCATGTTTGGTTTCTTCGATCAGGACGAAAAGACTTCGCCTGAATTCTAAGAAGAGCCATGTTTTCTCCATACTTCTCTACTTCAGTCACCATTCTGATGTACCATACATGGTATTTGCAAAACTTCACGCTTTTGGTTCAGCTGCTTGATTAGTACCTGTAATGTCCATGTCGACGTGATCCTTTACTAATGTTCGCAGGCATCCATTAATTACCCGCGAGGGCCACCACCGTCACAAAATCGTTTTGCCAGATCTACTGCCTGAAAAATAAGGCGTATGAAGAGACATTCATTCTACCAGTACCCCAATATAGCTACAAGAAAGCACCATTCTTCTTTTATATACTGCAAAAGTTGATAGGGGTAAATAAGAACCTCGCTAATGACAACTTTGTGAGGTGTTCCTTTTGATGTCATCTCTGCCATAGCAATATGGAGAATGCAGAGCTCAAGTATCTTTGCCACAGGCTCATCCTGACCATGAAATTTTCCATGTGTGAATAGCAAGTTTTTTATAATTTAACCAAGAGAGTAGTTCGATAGTTTCAATAGAAAGCAGATTAAAAACTTAAGAACGAGGAATCATCGTGGCTACTGCGAGGCAGCCTATGAGAGATCCGGATTTGATAGTTTCACTCTGTTAGGTGGAGTGTAGTGTTGCAGCGCCACTACAGTGGCAGGTCCCATATGGCGGTGGCTGTCTCAGTGTGGTGCAGTCTTCTATCGGTTCCCTATCGACGTAGGGCCACGCGTGGAGGTTTCGGCGAATACATGAGCGTGAATGTTGATGGGTACCGCGGAAAGGCTTCGGCTCTGCTACCGCTTAAGATGTGTTGAGTTCGGCACGTGTTGATGTCCCAATCCAATCGGCTATGTGTTGTTAAGTTAAGTGCAATGCATGGTGCGGCATGTGTTGATGATCCAATCCAACATGTCGGTATTTGTGTTGTTTTTTTCTTTTGTTGTTTTCATCCTGTCTGAACTTCATTTTCTTTTTAATATAATCGGCGGTTATCCTGATTCATTTCGAAAAAAAGAGTATGGATGAATACTGGAGGTGACGACAGGCGATGAGCATTGAGCAGAGCCGCTTGCCCGCGGTGGCAGCGCCTCACGGAACTGTGTCGAGAGTCCAGCTCCCGCATGCAACACGAGCGCAAGGAAGACGAAAGGATCGACTGCTTCGGTGCTTCCATTTGGGCCTCCGATGCTTTCGGCTATTCAACGAGAGGGTCCGTCTTCTCCATTCCAAAGTCTATGGCGGCATCACTTCAGCGGTCGTCGCCGACTCAGATTGCTTGTATGCAGCTCGGACTTGTTCAGCACGCCCCTGCTGAACAGCGGCGGGTCGCCGGCAATGGTGAATATGACAGATAAGCCAACACAGGGCACGCTGCGGCAGCTGCACTGACGAATCACCGATCCTGAGGCTCTGCTCACAGAATGGCATGCAGGGCTGAACTGAAAACATAAAGGAAACAAAATATCCACGCCCTGATGCCCAGATTATGACAAGCGATTCATCATACCATGAAGAATATATGCCTCAGCATCATGCATTATTCTGTTAAATGTTAATAGCTAGTAAACACTTTACACATGAAAAACTAAAGGTAGTTGGAGTACGGTTCCACAATGTTGCAACCTGTGACATTATTATTATGCTGTAACTTGTGACACCCTGCCAAAACATACAGAGATATTCCTAACAATACATCTAATTAACAAAGAGTCGTTCCATTTTCTATGGAACGTTTCCTCTTAGCAGCACTACGTTTTAGCTCTCGCACCTCACAAGTAACTACATAGCTATAGTAGGGCGGTATTGGAGAAATCCATCCTAGGAACTCCAATTTCCCAAGAGCCGTAACACTTCCATACATCACATCTTCTAATCTTATCTTTGGAAAATCCTCTTGTGAAGAGATTTGATGCTCACAATAAAATATAAGGTCTTCAAAAGGTGTAGCCAATCTCCCAAGATGGACAGGTTTATTCTGGTTAATCAGATGAAATGGATGAACACCGAATTTGGATACATGCTTCTCTACGACCCCTCTCAAGAAGGCTAGAACCTTGCACCAAAAGTGGATGTCAAAATTGTCCCTTAGCAAACGAGAGAGCATATTCGCACCAATGATGCCTCTCTCCAACTTATTGGCTATCTCCATCGCCACATGCACAAACCTCGGGTGCATCTTGGGATCTATGCTTCCAAATGTAACTGTCTTGAAGAAATACCAGAACGCTTCACTGGACAGATACTTCAAATTTAGAGCATGTGTTGTTGCAAACTTCGTGATCTTGGCAGATCGGCTTGCAATTATTATTTTACTGGTGCTTGGAATTCTCTGTTTACAAGAAGAATATAACACATTCCATGCATCTTCATTAAGATCACCAACTAAGTCAACAACAACTAGCCATCCCCTATCTTTATTCGAGTTCGATGTGCGATTTTGTTGTCTTGTTGCACATCCTCTGAATACAGAGAGGTTATCATCTGTAAAATCATGGTCGCGCAAGAACAAGATTTCTGAGAAATGATCACGAACCCTTTCATTCTTGCAAACATGAGCAACAAGGGTGCTCTTGCCAACTTTGCCAGGGCCAACAATTGGCAGGACGTCCAGTTCTTCAGAACCATGACGCTGTGTGTGCAACAGGAAGTTGATCACAAGTTCAGATTCCATCTGGCGGCCAAACATGCAGTTGCTCAGCTGGAGATGCATGCTATAAGGCTGGCAGTTCAGGCGAGGATAGCTCGGCAGGATCACAACCAACTCCTTCACATCAAGGATCATAGAACTCAAATTGTCAAGGGCCTCTTGCAATTGTTCTAAGAGCAGTGTCTTTCTATTGGAAGAACCAATTCCTTTCAGAGAACTTACTTTAGAGAGAGACAGAGAATGACTCAGAACCTGATCTTTGGCGTCCTCCACACCATGATATTGGTATCTGAAGGTGTCAAGCATGTAACATCCCTGGTGCATGGCATTTCTCAGCATGTCCAGCTGCTGGAGCATAGCTTGGTTTGTGATGTTCCGTCCTGTGGCCTCGTTGACGATTACCTGAGCCCTGAGGAGAGCCCTTTTCAGTCTGTCCTCGACCTCCAGCACCTTCGGCTTGGAGCTTCTGCTGATGAAGAAATTTATGGATCTAGAGGCCAGCTCACCCAGGACAGCAGAAAGAAAACTCTCCATTAGGGATCTCTCCTCAGGAAGATAACCCCAGCAGGTGGTTGTGTGAATGAAAAGGAGCTTTGGAGCAACAACATGAGATGTCTCTAACTTAAGACTCCAAGGAGATCAAGGTCGGTCCAATACAGTAGTCCATGCACGAGATTGTTTCATCTTTGACCCTTGGCACTCCTTTTTCCTTAGCCTGCTTCACATTCCCTATCCATCATTGTCAATCAATAGCACTACCAGCTGAGAAAGGTACAGATCTTGACCCAGAGGCCGGAGCCATCACCAACTACTGCAAAGCTGCCCTGAAACATGTGGTTTCAAATTTAAGGAGAGACTTTGTCAAACAAACTATGCATGTATGCCTTGACATAATGAAATATAATGCACACCCTGGTCATCGTTTCTTCATTGTAGTACCTTCCTGTAGGAGTGCAGTGTTCAGAAGGAACTTACCACAACCACCATGTCATGTATGCCACAGCATTCAAATACTTCAGAAGGAAGTTACCACAACCACCATATCATATTTTGATCGACAAGTGCTCAAAAGTCAAAAGTTGCGATGCGTGTTCCTACTACTGTATCTTTTCCCTCCATCACTCTGAACAGGCCGAGCCATTATCTTTCGAAGCAAAGCTGTACAAGCCAAAGAAGGTTAGTAAAACAACATACCTCAGTTAACTGAAACATTAATTTCGTTACCAGCCTACCAGGTAAGAACTGTGCAGATTGTGAATTAAAGGTTAGGTGCAGACCATATTAAATTAATTACTCTCTCCAGGAACATCAAATAAGTGACTTTCTGGACATCAACATGATCTCCAAAATGCAACTTTGACTCATATGTTTTTTTTGCTGTGTTATACTTGCAAGCCGGAAAAAAATATACTATTGTAAAACTATTTTCAAGACAGTCACATCTCAAGGTGTCAAGTATCTAACAGCCTTAGAACATGGCTTCCCTCAGCACTTTCAGATGTGGGGGCATAGTTTGGTTTGTGATATGCAAGATAGAGTATATCATGACACTGGGATTTGCGAACAATAAGCTGTTGAATGGCGTGCAATGCCTGTGAGTGAATACTACAAAAATAATGACTAATGAATTAAGAATAGTACATGTTCCATCTGAGAGATTACTTGTTCAAATCATGCAAAAAGGTCAATCCACTCGAGTAGTCCACGCACGATGTTTGACATTTGGGTCTCCTTTGGACCCAATTGTTCTGAGTGACTTTCTCCCACGTTGCTCTAAAAATAACACCAGAATCTGAGAACAGATTTTGGCTATGCAGATGTTTGGGAAACTAGATTAGTCAATGAAAAATTAAAACGACCAGAAAAGGAGAGGGATTCTACACAATACAACTCCGATGGGCCCATTTATAACCCCTTCCATCATCTTGTAATAGTATAATTTCCACAATGAAGACCATTATTTCTACAATCGTTGATGAACTTGGCACTAGATCCCTCTCTTTCTTGATCGATAGATACTTCAAGCCAGCACCATCAAGGAGGACGGCATACGGAGATTACAACGGATGCTGCTGCAGGTTCGTCTTACAGTTGAGGAGGCAGAGGGGAGGTGCATGCATCACAAACCAAGCAATGCTTCAGCAACTCAATATGTTGAGAACAGTGGTGTACAGATGCTACTACATGCTCGACACCTTCATACAGCTACTTCCTGAAGAAGAAGACAAAAAGGATCATGGTGTGAGCCCCTTCTTATCCCTGTCTAAATTTAGTCCAGCTAAACGAGTTTGTTTGTCTGCTGCAAGCAAGTATGGCGAATAAAAGTTAGAAGAGATGCTTGAAAATCTAGAGGCCACCAGTACTGATATGACTGAGTTCGCAATTTTCCTGAGGAACTACCCTCCTGTGTTCGTCAGCCATACAGCACATATCTTTTTATGCAAAAATGCATGTTTGGTCGCCAATTGGAAATGGAACGTGTAATCACCTTCTTACTACATGAAGAACCTCCCCTTGGTTACAGTTTTGGCGTGCTACCAATTGTGGGTCCAGGAAAAGTTGGAAACACAACACTTGTTGAGCATGTTTGCTGCGATGAAAGGGTGCGTAATCACTTTTCTCATATTCTCTTCCTAAGTGATAATGATTTCAGAGAAGAAAAGCAGTGCAAATAAAGAGATGGAAGTAGAAGTAAACACCAATCTGGTGACTTGAATGAAGAAAATTTTCTAGTTGTTATTGAGCTTGTGGGAATATTGAGGAGAGTGCATGGAGAAGGTTGCATTCTGCTTCTCAAAGTAGCATCCCATGAGGCAGTAAAGTTATAATAACAAATCGGTCAGAGAATATAATAAACTTTGGAACAACCACTAATATAGAACTGACTTTTGATGCGCCCCCTTTTAATCCCGGTTTAATGTAGGCCCGAGAGACAAGGAGGTGCGCGGAGCTTTACTCCCGTTAGTATTTGCAACCGGAACTAAAGGCGTCCTTTTATCCCGGATCAAAAATCAGCCAACCGTGGGGGACTCTTTAGTCCCGAGTGAAAAAATCAGCTACCCGTGAGGGACCTTTTAGTCCTGGGTGGTAACACCAACCGAGACTAAAGGTCACCATTTTAATACCAGTTGGTATTACCACTCGGGACTAAAGCTCACAACACCAACCGGGATAAAATAGGATCTTTTATCCCAGTTGAAAACACTAACCGGGATAAAAGGGTCCCCCACGGATGGCTAAAAAAGAATTAAAGTACTCGTACCCTTTTTATCCCGGTTTGTAATACCAACCGGGATAAAAGGGGGTTTTAATCCCGGTGGCTAAAAAAGAACTAAATCTCTCAAAACTTTTTATCTCGGTTTGTAATACCAACGGGATAAAAGGGGGTCTTTTATCCTGATTGGTATTACAAACCGGGATAAAAGGATCCCCCAAGATTTAGTACAAAAGAATTGCCTCCCCTATATAGTCAGATGTGGTGTGTAGATGGGATGGATATGCGCGAGGCTTGAGGTCGTGGGTTCGAATCCCACGGACCGCGCACGCGCATATTTCAGGTGAAAATCGCGTGACTTGTGACTTGCGGCGCGTGCACGTGTGGGGGACCCCCCGGGGATTTATTTTTTGCATTTTTTTTTGCAAAACCATTTATCCCGGTTAGTATTACTAACCGGGATAAAAGGGGGCCTATCCGCCTGGCGTCCCAGACCCTTTAGTCCCGGTTCACGGACCCGGGACAAAAGGCACCCCTTTTGTCTCTATTGTGTTTTCCGGATTGGTTTTCGGGAAATTTTCACCCTACCAACCGGGACTAATACCGAGTTTTCTACCGGTGAACACAAGCTCTTAACATGAAATTTTTGTCTCGTGTGCAATATTGGTACTTCTTTAGAGCTCTTGTGTTTGGAACCAATAAAGATCCTGAGGAGTAACCAAATCTAACATCCATAGCAGTGAGGATGATATTCGAGGAGTATTTCCGTTCAAAAAAAAAAGTAATGATATTCGAGGAGTATTTCGACCAAGCCGTATATGCACCATTCGCTGGACCATTTTCAGATCTAAACAACATGGCAAACCTTCTGAAATCTAGTGTTGCCATGCAGAATTGGTGCAGGATTCTTGAATGCATGAGGGAGAACAGGAAGCAAAATGAACCTCTAGAAAAATCCTATGTGATTTTGGGATGGACAATGATCATATATTTCTTCCGATAGCAGCTGAAACTACTCAATATTGTGTTGTTCACAATTATTACTGGATAGTGCTTGACAATGAAGAGACTCCCAAACTAACTATGCTAGAAGTTCTTTCTGGGAGTGTTCCACCGAATGGAAATTTTGACTTTCTAGTTTGGAAATCTCAGTTGCCGCCGTACCATAACCATATATATAGCAGTGAGATTCTTGATCTTGAGTGTGAGGTTACCAGGAATAAGCAGGGTCAGAAGAGGAAGATTTTAAGTTAGCTTACTGGCGACAAGAATCACCCATATCTCAGCATTCCTGTTCTTTCTCTAACAAATTAGGTACTGTAAATTATTATTGTACAGCATATGTATACGGGCATTTCCTTTCCTACTTTCTTCCCTATACATTTTCGCTCTTATTTGTGTTTGTGCTCTGAAGAGAATCCTACATTCATATAGTCCTTTAAAAAATAATTTTTTTAGCATGGAAACATGGGATCATTGAGCATATATACTTGACAAGTAGAAGTCTAGTACTAACTAGATTAACAGAACCATCATTTGTATCTAAATGGGAAACAAGTAATAGCTAACTAGCATTTGAGATTTGAAGCTGTTGCCACCAATTTCCCTTCACGGGTAGGATTCATTGCTAGTTAGTAATGGATGGCTCATCCAAAGCAAATATTTGGTGTGGATTCTTTTCAACTGCATATCCCATTTTGGTGAATACAAAGATGGGCTGAAACGAATCAAGGGTGGAGAAACTAACACCAGGAAAGGCAGAGCTATGCTTTCAGATTGGAGTTGAGATCCCTGGGCAAAACAGAGGTGATTGGAGTTTTCAGAGCATTAATGAATACCTGCAAGTGAAGATTCAGACCCGAAATTGGCACCTGCAGTGCCTGGCGCGCCACTAAATCGAGGCTTGCCGGCGAGACCTAATAGAGGCAGAGAAGAAGAAACCGAGCTCCTCCCACGTCATCGGATTGAGGTCCTCTGCGCCTGAATCCCGGCTCCTCGCCGCGGATCGAGTCCCCCACACCTGAATTGAGCCATCTTTCTCATCTGCCGCGGAACTGCAACGCCCCCTTCGGCATCCTCCACTCTGAAGCGGCCGCCGTGCGCAGCTTGCCAGCGGAGGTCCCAGATCGCCAGCGGCGAGCGTGCGACCTCACAGGTATCCTGTCACCGGCTAGGAACAGTTGCGAAAAGACCAGTTTGGATCGCGAGTTCGCGACTATTAATCGCGATCCGAATATATGCAAATAACCCCTGTTTTTGGATTAGGACTATTAATCGCAATCCAATATTTTGCATATAGACCCCTGTTCCAGATGAGGAATATGTATACTGCCCCCTGGTTTGGTTTTGTCTCTACCATCAATGCCGGCTCATCCCCCACCGCTAGCACCGCCGGCCATCCCAGCCCTAGCACCACCTTTCTCCTCGCACGCACGGTCAGCCAGAGACTTGAGCAAGGCGAGAACAGTTTTGGCCAATGTCTTGCAGGTCAGCAACAGCACAGTTAATGAGCGAGCGGAGGTGAAGGTACGATGGCATAGTGCGTGGAGGCGCGGAGGCGACGCTGCCCTTGATGAGCTGTGTGACTGTGGTCCGGGAGTGCCGAGTCTTGAGTGTGTAGCGAGAGGTTGGGATGCTCCGAGCAAAAGCCCTCGTCGGCGTTCTTGCTGGTGGAGATGACGGCGGCGCCCTAGGGTGTCATTCTCCCCATTGGGGGTGTCATGTTTGAGCTACAACCCTACTGCACGGGGTCCTCTTGGTGAAAACCTTGTCCAGATCCTGGATGAGCGACGGCGACGTCGACACCATTGGCGTCGTACCCTCCTTGGAGGCATCGTCTCTAGATATATATCTCGGTTTATGGCATTTCATCTTGGCGACTGCAGCTCATGGCGCAATTCCGCTGCGTGGCAAGCTGGACAGGTGTTGCTGAGGCCACGTGAAGGCGATCACAGTTATAGTGGTGACCAGGGATTGTCGTATGGTTGTCGGTATTGGCTGCTTGCAGTGGACCACGGCGGCTGGCATTGCTTGGCAATGGTCAGTGCGGCGTGGGACTGCGTCTGAGGACAGTACTTGCGGCAACGACATCGTGGGATAACTAGGCTTGTAGCAGACCGCGGCGGGTAGCTCAGCTTGGCTAGGCTACCCAGTGCGGTACATCGCCGGAAGACGGCGCAAGTGACTTCTCTAGCTTGTTGACATGGCGGTGGAGGTTTTTGTGCGGGTGAAGCAACGAGGCGAAGTCGACCTACAGCGGCGGCGGCTTGGCTGATTGGTGGAGATCTTATGGAGCAAGGCAACATTGCTCACTACTCTAACGGCGACAAAAGAAATAGATCTGTGACAAGGAGTATTGTGGTGGGCATGGTGAGGCCCCGTGCGTGGCATTTCTTCGAGGCGATGAGAGTGAGGTGGAGTCCAATTGCGGATATGGTGAGGCGCCCGCGCGTTGTGTTATCGTGGTGGCGACTGTGAGGCAGCCTGTGAGAGATCCGCATTCGGTGGTATCACTGGGTGGAGTGTGGTGTTGCAGCGGCAATACAGCGGAGGGTCTCACATGGGCGGTGGCCGTCTCGGTGCGGTGCAGTCTGCTTCTATCGGTTCCCTATCGACATGGGGTTACGCCTGGAGGTTTCAACGAATACATGAGCGTGAATGTTGGTGGGTGCCGTGGAAAGGCTTCGGCTCTGCTGCCACTTGAGATGTGTTGAGTTTGGTGCGTGTTGATATCGCAATCCAATCGGCCGTATGTTGTTAAACACTACGCCAAAAAAACATTTTTACTGGCGGTCAAAACACCACTGTGCTGGTGGGTTAAGTTCCGCACCCGCCAGCAACCACCATGAGCCAGCATAAATAGGGGTATGTGCTGGTCAGCCAGCATAGTAAGCCACTGTGCTGGCGGAAGGTTTCTCGCTAGCTCAGTTGATTTTCCAATTAAAAAAATTCTGTCGTAGTCATGCCGCTGCTCCTGCTTGTTCGAGCTCCACGCCGCTGCTACTCCCGCATGCCTTGTCCTTCAATTCCACCAACTAAAAGATAATGAGGTTAACTATGATTGCCTATCTCGGCTAATCATAGGTTGCATGTTATATATAGAAGCAATGTTACAGATATAGGTGGTTAAGCTAGACTCTCGTGTTGGAAATTACAAGGACTCTATATTTAACTATCCTATCTATGAGAGTCACAACCGAACCAGCCTATGTATGTCTTGTGTACAAATCTATTTTTAGCTTATCTCTAAATATATCTCTAACACCCCCTCTCAATCGAAACTTTCAGCCACTTGAAAGATTGAGATTGTGTATAAACTCATTGAACTTAGCAACCGGCAACGCCTTTGTGAAACCATCAGCTACCTGATCTTTCGTGGAGATGAGTCGAACCTGCAATTGTTTCTTGAGTACTCTTTCTCTGACAAAGTGAAAATCAATCTCTATATGTTTTGCTCTGGCATGAAACACTGGATTGGCAGACAAATAGGTTGCACCCAAGTTATCACACCATAGAATTGATGTGCGACTCATCTTGACACCGAGTTCAGCTAGCAATTGCTCGAGCCAAATGATTTCTGCTGTTGCATTTGCCATGGCTTTATACTCTGCTTCAGTACTTGATCGAGAGACTGTGGGCTGTTTTCTGGCACTCCATGAGATCAAATTAGTACCAAAGAATACAGCAAACCCGCCTGTAGAACGTCTGTCATCCACATCACCTGCCCAATCGGCATCTGAAAAGGCACTGAGAAAAGGACGTATTGTTTTCTGAATGTGCAAACCTAAGTTGATCGTATGCTTTATGTATCTTAATATCCTTTTGACCGTTGCCCAGTGTGTAGACGTTGGAGCGTGTAGAAATTGACAGACTCGATTTACAGCATATGATAAATCAGGTCGGGTGAGTGTAAGATATTGGAGAGCACCCACAATACTTCTGTAGCGAGTACTATCTTCGGAACTCAAGGGTGTACCTTCGTAACTTGATAATTTTTCTGAAGCCGACAATGGAGTAGTGCATGGTTTGCAACCGACCATGCCAACCCGTGTTAATAAGTCTTGTGCATATTTTCCTTGAGAAAGTGTTATACCCGCATTTTCTTCCTTGACTTCAATACCCAGAAAATAATGTAGCTTTCCAAGATCTTTCAAGGCAAAATCTTCACGAAGATCAGCGAGTAGAGCTGTCACAGCTTCAGGTGCATTACTTGTGACAATGATGTCATCAACATAAATAAGCATATAAATTATTTTGTCACCTTTATTATAAATAAATAAGGATGTATCTGATTTAGAGAACACAAAACCCAGGGAAATCAATTTGTTACTTAACCTGGAGTACCAAGCTCTGGGTGCCTGTTTAAGCCCATAGATAGCTTTGTCCAACTTGCATACATAATGAGGAGTTTCAGCGCTTTCAAATCCCGGTGGTTGTTTCATATACACTTCCTCTTCCAGAACGCCATGAAGAAACGCATTCTGTACATCCAACTGTTTTAGGCACCAACCCCTGGAGACTGCAATAGAAAGTACCAGTCGTACAGTGGCTATTTTGACAACTGGACTAAAAGTATCTTCATAGTCAATGCCATATCGCTGCTTGAAGCCTTTCGCTACCAAACGAGCCTTATATCTATCAAGGCTCCCATCAGCTTTCCTTTTAATTTTGTACACCCACTTGCAGTCGATTATATTCTGCCCAGACTTGCTTGGCACTAGACGCCATGTTTGGTTTTTCTTGAGTGCATCAAATTCAGCTTCCATAGCTTGCCTCCACTTGGAATTGGCTAATGCTTCTTGAACTGAATTGGGTTCCCCTGTTGCACTGAAGAAACTATATCGGATCATACCATCATACATGCGCTTAGGTTTCACAATCCCGCTCTGGAGTCGAGTCTGGTGACGTTGTGGTTCTGGATTTTCGTTGCCCGTGTCAGGTACATGCGGGGCGGAGGCGAGTGGAGATCCTGATGGAGATTCGCCCTCATGTGTGGGTGCTGATTGCATTACTCCCGTCCTGGGTGCCGTGTCCAAATCAGCTTCGAGGGGAGTACTCGGACTGTCAATCGAATCTGCCTGGGATCGATTGCCCAGATCTTTGGTTACAGGAGGCAGCGATGTATCTGGAAATAGGTGAACGCCAGGAATACCACCTGTACTTGGGACGCCATTTTCTTTCTGTAACACACTAGGATCACCAGGCACATTAGTAGGATTAGTAATGTTAGAATCATAGCAATCGTCATCCCCTGGATTACGGAGAGAAGAAGGAAGGAGGACAATTTCACTTCGAAGGAGAGCGCCAGAATTGGGATGAAGGGTGGCAAAAGGGAAAACAGCTTCATCAAAAACGACATCGCGTGATATGTAGATACGACCAGTGGAGATGTTGAGGCACTTAAAGCCTTTGTGCATAGAACTATAGCCAAGAAACGCACACTGCGTAGAGCGAAAAGATAATTTGCGTGAATTGTAAGGTCGAAGGTTGGGCCAACAAGCACAACCAAACACGCGTAGGTTATTGTAGTCAGGCATCTCACCAAGAAGCCGAGTAGCAGGCACCTCAAACTGAATTACTTTGCTGGGAAGAAGATTGATGAGATGTGTGGCGGTGAGGAAGGCCTGGTCCCAAAATTTTAAGGGCATGGAGGCGTTTGCAAGAAGGGCAAGCCCGACCTCTACTATGTGACGGTGCTTGCGCTCGGCAGCTCCGTTTTGTTGGTGAGCATGAGGACAAGAGACACGGTGACTAATACCAATTTTCTGAAGGAAGGAATTTAACTTCTCATATTCTCCACCCCAATCGGATTGAATACATAAAATTTTTCGGGAAAGTTTGCGTTCTATGAAATTTTGGAAGTCTTGAAAAACTCTAAACACATCAGATTTGTGTCGAAGGAGATAGATCCAGGTGTATTTGGAGTAGTCATCAATGAAGCTAACATAGTAGTTGTGGCGTCCAACAGAGGTCGGTGCAGGTCCCCACACATCAGAATAAATTAACTCAAGAGGAGCACTTGAGATTTTATTAGACACAGGATACGGAAGCTGACGGCTCTTGGCCCGCTGACATGAATCACAGACTGACTCCACACTTTTATTACTAGTGCAAGGTAAACTATTTGAGCTAATGACCTTCTGAACTATCGGAATAGCAGGATGACCAAGGCGGCTATGCCATAGGGATGTGGATGGCGTATGAGCAGCAAGGGCTTCTGGATTCGGCCTCTGTCCTCTAGAAGATGCACTGGATGAAAGCGGATAGAGACCGCCTCGACACCTACCGTGGTACAGGATCTTTTTCGTGTCCTTGTCCTTGATAACAAAAAAATCCGAGTGAAATTCAAGATAGGCGTTATTGTCTTTAGCTATTTTATGAACGGAAGCAAGGCTTTTTGTTGCAGAGGGAACATGAAGAATATTGTTAAGAAAAAGATTGCTGGTAGGGGTATGAACAATTGTATGACCAACATTGCTAATTTGCATACCTGTGCCACTGGCAGTGTAGACTTGATCATGCCCACTGTAACAATCTCGAACTGTGAGCTTCTCCAATTCACCAGTCACATGATTTGTAGCCCCACTGTCAGCATACCAATTTGTGTCCACACCATAGGCTTCGGAGGGTCGCCCACGGTATTGCTCATCTTCGTCATAGCGAAAGTAGCACTGCTTGGCTTCATGGTTTGTTTTCTTGCAGATTTGACACGGCGTCTTCCTGTTGCTTTGCTGGTTGCTGCCTTGGTTGTTGGAGAAGTTTTGGTTATTGTTGTTCGATGCCGGAAACCTTCGATTTGATCTGCCGCCACTATGGCGACCCCCAGAGCGTCCACGGTTTCCACGACCTCGAGATGCCACATTTGCCGAGGATTGATGCTGCTCAGTTCCTTGATACATCTCGAGTCGGAGATCATACTCCATTAGAAGTGAGTAGAGCTCAGAAAGAGAAAGATCCCCTGATCGGCCCATCATAGAAGAAACAAACGGGTGATAATCAAAATCTAAACCATTGAGTATATGAGCAACAACCTCGTCATCATTGACGGTGACGCCGGCTGAAGCAAGTTCATCCTTGATATTCTGCATCTTGTTGAAATAGGCCGCCGTCGTCAGGCTTCCCTTCTTGGCAGTGGCCAATTGCATGCGCAGGTTTGTAACCCGCGCTCTTGATTGAGCTGCAAACATGACTCCTAGTGCCTTCCATGCTTCAGCGGAAGTCGTTGCAGTCGCAATCCCAGCGAGGACCTCCTTGGAGACCGAGTTCACCAGGTAACTGAGTAGTTGTTGATCTTTTTCCACCCATGAGTCATGCTCTGGGTTGGGGATTTGCTTCTTCTTGCCGTCGACATCAGCTTCTATTACTGGTCGCGGTTCAGAAATAGTTCCGTCCAAGATGCCGAGCACCTTGGCGCCACGAACAGCCGGCAGGAACTGTGCTTTCCACAAGACGAAATTGTCCCGCGTAAGTTTGTCCGACACCGGGTGTCCAAAGTGCGAGGAGGGATGCGACGAGGAGGAGGACGCCATCTGTGCGTCGCGAAGATTTCCTTCGTCGCGGCCTTTCCCTCACAGCGAGTTTTGTCGTAGATGTGTTTGATGGATGTATTAGGAAGAGGAGGCTCTGATTACCATAAAAGATAATGAGGTTAACTATGATTGCCTATCTCGGCTAATCATAGGTTGCATGTTATATATAGAAGCAATGTTACAGATATAGGTGGTTAAGCTAGACTCTCGTGTTGGAAATTACAAGAACTCTATATTTAACTATCCTATCTATGAGAGTCACAACCGAACCAGCCTATGTATGTCTTGTGTACAAATCTATTTTTAGCTTATCTCTAAATATATCTCTAACACCAACACGTCGAGTGTCGCCGGCCATCAACAGCAATTCTCGTGCCGCCCTCTTCGCGACCTCCACGCCGGCGTAGTCCTCCGGAACCCGCCGAAGCCGCCGCCCGCCGAAGCTTCCGGCCCCGACCCCTTCCATCCGCCTGCAGGCCGACCGGGGGCCCCTGCCCCCGCCAACGCCGGCTGCCGAAGCGGATGCCGAGGGCCTGGATCTAGGTGAAGTGGGCGTTGATGTGGAGGTTGGCGTCGGAGAGCATCGAGTAGGAGACGTCGCCGGGAGGAGGCCACGAGGCCGCAGCCACCGCCGAAGCAGCCGGGAGGAGGCCACGCCACCGCAGGCCGGGAGGCCGGGGCCTCGCCACGCCGTCGCCGAATTGGGGCCCGCACCCGCCGCCAAAGCCGCGGGAGGAGGAGGAGAGGCGCGCGGAGGAGGTGCGCAGGGCCATGGAGGGGGCGGCGCATCAGAGAACGAGCCAGCAGAAGAACACGAGGCAGGCTTCAGACTTCAGAGTATGGATTATACCTGGAGGTGGAAATTTGCAATGCGGGGGCGGTTCTTGCGGGGCGATGGTGGGCAGAGCTCCTCGCCGGAAGTGGGCCAGCCTCCCCGCCGTCGCACGGGACTGCGCTTCGAAGCCGTCTCAAGCCACCCGCGGTCGCGGGGCGCCAGCGCTGCTGCGGCGGAGAAGGTAGGGGCGTAAGGGCCATGAGCGGAGCCCGTGCTCGAGGCCGGAAGCAGCGGTCGTGGCGTGGATTTGGCGGCGGCAAGGGCAGAGTGCTTGGCAGGAAGGGTCTCGGCATTCGCCGGCGGCGGTGCCGCTTTCCCGGGTGCCATCTCGCAGGCCTTGCGTATTTGCACGGAGCCCCCTGATTTGGATCGCGATTATTTGCACATAGACCCCTGATTTGCCTGCCTGCCACCTTCATGGGTCCAAGATCCTGGTCATGCGTCCCAAGGAAGACTGCAGGACTGTAGGGGCATCCATGACTCTGCTTCGACGTCCACGACGGGAGCCTCAGCTTCATGCCTTCATCCCATTGGCGACTGGCTCGTGCTCGTCAAGTTCTCCATGGAGCTCCTCGACCTGCAGCCGCTGCTGGCCAGCCCTCCGCCGCCTTGTCGTGGTGTAAGCTCCCGGATGCGCCGCTTGACTCCATGTCCCTTGTCTCCCAAACCTTCTTCGTCAGCGCGACCGTCATACTGAAACCTTCAGCTTCAAGCATGTGCACCCTCTAATCTTAGCGTAACATTCTTCTTCTTCCATGATTGAATATCCACTCAAATTTTAGCATCTTCCAATAATACGCACACGCCTTTGAATTAGAAGGGTGTGATTTAACATCTGCTCTGCTGACCATGGTTACGAAATGGATGAAACCACATTCTCATCAGATGGAAACAGAGGAAGCATGCATCAGGACTTGTGGCCTCAACTCTGACGAAGCTGAATGAAGCTTAAAACTCTTCCCGAGTAGCTTCAGATGGAGGAAAACCCGTCCATTGGGAATTGGATCAACCACTTCCCAACAGATTCGTTGTTCCCCCGTTCTGCAGTAAATTGTTTGCAAATTTGCCCTGCAACGGCAGTGTTCTCCCCTTCCACGAAATCCTTATCTTCGCCCTGTGTTCTAGTTATGGTATATTGGTATTCAGTTATGTGATACAGGCTTAGCCAAAGCAATGAAGGAGATGCACCACCTAAAAAGAAAGAGTGAACAGTATAGCGCTGTTTACAGTTTTACACAGATGGACTCCATTTCAAGGCAACGACGAAGGCACCGTCAATTAGACCCCCGCTCCTGCCGAAACAGTTCCAGCTCCTTTGGTGGAGTAGTTTCTCTAGTTTAGCTAAAGCTGTTTTGCAAAACGTTTGGCAAATGGCGTCTCAATGGCAATATGGGTACGATAATTTAATGCTTCAAGAGAGAGGAGAAGCCAATGAAGCTACTTTTTTGTCTCCTCTGCTATGTAGGCTGTTTTGCGGCTTCTCTCCAGCTTGAAATTACCCCTATGGTGGGGCTTCAAAGAAGAGCTCTTTTACGGTGCACAATACTACTAGGTGGTAATATAAAGTATAGATTGTTTATTGGTATGGGTAAAATTGTAATTAGCACAACATATATTATTTGGGATTGCAAAAAACTCAAAAAGGATTTGAGATGAACTAATTCTCAATTGGCCATCGATGGTTGGCATTTGGAGAAGTGCCAAAACGTAATCACATCAGTGATAGCTAGTGCGAGAGGAGAGCCTTGTGGCACTGGCAGCTGCGGCAGTGCGCGTTCTTGCCGTCGCTGTTCTTCACGTCGAAGTACCACCCGGCGATCATGTCGAAGAGGATCCCTACCCCGATGCCGACGGCGAGGTCGACGGTGTAGTGTCCCCTGCACGCGAGCAGCCTGACCCCTGGAGCATGTTGAGCGCATCGTAGAGCCGCGCCAGCGTGATCTTGCCCTCGCGGCGCATGTCGGCCGCCACGATCACCACGCTGGCGACGTGGTCCGAGAAGAAGAAGATCCATCCCGATACGAGCTCCGGCCAGCCCGTGAACAGCGCCCCTGGGATCTCGCCGGTGAGATTGTTGAACGTTACGCCGAACTCCCGCATCTTCTGCATCGCAACGAAGGACGCCGGCAAGTTTCCGGAGAGGTGGTTACCGGAAAGGTCGACGAAGTCGAGGTTACTGAGGCTACCGATCTCTGGCGGTAGAGTGGAGACCAAACTAGAGCTTGTATCTTTCCCATCATACTCCTATACCACATATACTACTCATGCATACTACCTATACTACAGCTTAAGGTTTTTGTAGGATATAATTAATCTCAACCTCGGATCCTTACATATGAGTTCTTTTCGAACAGTAGTACAAGGTAGTATTGTGTACTTTAAAAGACCTCTCAAAAAACCGATGAAGAAGCACTTGGAGAACTTCTACCAAAGGAGGTCTTAGTTGAAACAGACAATATTGACCGGTCCATGCATGCACCGGCAGTTTTGGTTTCCATCACCATCACCATAAATATGCGTGCCGTTGATACCTAGCCTTGTTTAGTTGCCTGATTTTGGGTGTCCAAAATCACTGTTGTAGCACTGTAGCACACTGTAGCGTTTCGTTTGTATTTGTGAATTATTGTCCAAATATTGACTAATTAGGCTCAAAAATTCGTCTCGCAAAGTACAACAAAACTGTGCAATTAGTTTTTGATTTTGTCTACATTTAGTACTCCATGCATGTATCGCAAGTTTGATGTGATAGAGAATCTTTTTTTTGCATAGTGTTAAAGTTGGGAGTTTGGGGGAATTAAACAGGCCCTACTGATGTACCCTCTCCAAAGCACAGAAAAGGTGATGAAGCCAGCCTAAAGCTTATCCAGAATAGCAACAAAGACATTGGAACCACGAACCACTCCACCGAGACGGCAAAGCATTGACGACAAGCTCGACGGCGGTGGAGCCGAGATCGACCATAAATGGCAGTGGCAACCGCCTCCCGGAGACGACAGCATCCAGAATTCCATACTGAGCAAGAGATCGATGTCGGCGGCGGCGGCGCACGTGCTGCTGTTCCCGTGGCCGGTGCAAGGCCACATCAACCCGATGCTCCACCTCGCCTCCGCCCTCCTCGACGCCGGCCTCCGCGTCACCTTCCTCCACACGGACCACAACCTCCGCCGCCTCGCCCTCGCCGGGGCGCCCGCGCCGCCCCACCACCCGCGCCTCCGCGTCCTCTCCGTCCCCGACGGCCTCCCCGACGACCACCCCCGCTCCGTCGCCGGCCTCATGGACCTCTTCGAGTCCATGCGCACGGCCGGATGCGCGGCGTTTCTGCGCCCTGCTGCGGGCGGAGACAAAGGCGTCTTCCCGTGGTCCGCCGGTGACGTGCGTCGTCGCCGACGGCACCATGCCGTTCGCCATCGCTGCCGCAGAAGAGGCGGGCGTCCCGGCGCCGGCGTTCCGCACGGAGAGCGCGTGCGGCTTCCTGTGCTACCTGTCCGTGCCCAGGTTCCTGGAGCTCGGCGAGATCCCCGCCGCCTCCGACGAGCCGGTGCGCGGCGTCCCGGGGATGGAGGGCTTCCTGCGACGGCGAGACCTCCCGCGCGTGGTGCCGTCATCCGACGCCGACCCCGTCCCCGTACTTCTGGCCGTCGCCGGCACCGCCGCCCGCTGCGCCGAGTCACGGGCGGTGATCCTCAACACCGCCGCGTCCTTGGAAGCGGAGACGGTCGCGCGCATCGTGCAGCGGGTGCGCGGTGAGGTCTTCGCCGTCGGCCCGCTCCACGCCAGCTGGCCTAGGCCCGCCGGAGTAGAAGTAGAACCCGCCGCGCGTGACGACGACGATGGCGGCTGCGCGGCGTGGCTGGACGGCCACGCCGACCGGTCGGTGGTGTACCTAAACCTAGGGAGCCTCACGATTATCTCGGCGGAGCAGCTGGCCGAGCTCCTCCGCGGCCTCGCCGTCGCCGGGTACCCCTTCCTGTGCGTGCTCCGGCCGGACATGGTGTCTGACTGCGGCGTCGGGCACGAGTCGGTCGTCCGGGAGGCGGCGGCGGCGGCCGGCGAGAAGGTGCTGGTGGTGGAGTGGGCGGCACACCGTGACGTGCACCGCGCGCTGCGGCACCGGGCGTTGGGGTGCTTCGTGACGCAAGCCGGGTGGAACTCGTTGCTGGAGGCCGCTGCCGAGGGCATGCCGACGGTGTGCTGGCCCTACTTCGCTGACCAGCAGACGGTCAGCCGCTTCGTGGGGGCAGTGTGGAAGACGGGGCTCGACATGAAGGACGTGCTCGACGGCGGCGTCGTGGCGAGGATGGTCAGGGAGGCCATGGATGACCCCGAGATCAGGGCGGCGGCGCAGGACATGGCGCGGCAGCTCAGGGTGGACGTCGCCCCAGGTGGCTCGTCGGCGTCACACTTGGAGCGGCTCGTCGGCTTCATCACCGACCTCAGCGTCGGGCAATAAGATCCATCCAGAGATGACGACAGTCGACCACTTGTGAGAGGTTTAGTCAAGGAAAAATGAAGACCAAGTGTGTATGTGTATCTGATGGAGACAGTCATCTCTGTGACTCTGTATCTGATGGCAAAACAAGTAGCTCCGCTGCTACTGTACAGAGGTAGGAGTATTTGAGATTTCAAGGTGTGTTTGAAACTGAAGTTCTTGGACAGTAGAAAAAGAAATCAAGCAATCTGATGAGGCTTTTATAGCATATGAAATGCATTGAGATCCTTGCAGTGAAATTTAAACCGACGGCGAGCAGCATCTTCAGATGAAATTTAAACAAGTGTGATTTACTATTTGCTCTGCTGCTGACTATGGAAAAGAAATCGATCAAATTACATTCTCATCAGATGAGAGGTGGTCAAAAAAATCCCAATACTTTCATGCAAGTAGCCAAGCATACAGATGAAAACAGAGCAAAGCGATTTGATACACGAGTTTGATGTTTCATGGAACATCCTTCTCTGAATGCTAGCTCACCATCCGCAAAGCCTAGGTTTTTTTACAAAGAACATAATCAATTGTTCCAAAATGATCATGGACCCTTTCATCCTTGCAAACATGAGCAACAAAACGTGCTCTTGCAGTCTAGGCGTCATCATGGGCATGGTTAGCTCTTCCACGCCAAGGACCATTCATCTTAAAACGCCAATCATCTTTCACACTTGTTCCAAAATCTCTACTACGTGTTTTACTCTTCAGAGAAACTGATGACCTGACTTTTGTCCTCCTCTTTGGAGAAAGACCAGATATTGTGAAGGCGATCCTCCACGTCCGGTGCTGTTTGTCTATAGTAAGCCAGGACTGCAGAAAGAAAAAAAAATATCCATTTGGGGACTGTTTCTTCTTCAGGAAAATACCACGTTGCAGGCTGGAAGCTGGACTCCACATGAGTTGGTACTGCAATGGAGAAGGGAGGAAAATGGGCTTTTCATCATGTGAAAACTGAAGTCGTGTTTGATCAAGTCTCTCCTCAATTTGATCAAGATAGGAAAAAGGGAGGAAACTAAGGAACTAATGATGGTGATGGCTCACTAAGCATAGGCTCCAGAGTCAAGAGCTGAGGTGGTACTGGCAGTATTTCATGACCACGTGGGAGAGGAAAAGCCAATCAGAACAACCAGGCGAAGACAAAAGAAGTTTGAAAGGTCAAACCTTTAGTATAAATGGATTTCTGCAGTTAATCTCTCTTGCATTTCCAGAGCCAGTTACTCAATTCAGAGATATATCGTGCCACTCCAGAAGCGCTGTTCATTCTCACATCCACCTCTTGCATTTCTCTTCCAGAGAGTCCCCAAATGGACATTCTCCTTTCTGCAGTTCTGGGCGAGCTGACAACTAGATCAATAGATTTCTTCATCAAAAAAAGCTTCAAGCCGAAGGCACTGGACGTGGAGGATCGCCTCCATATGATCCTACTCCGGGCACAAGTCATCGTTGATGAAGCCATGGGACACCAGATCACAAACCAATCAGTTCTCCAGCAGCTGGATATGCTCAGAGACGCCATGTACCGAGGCTGTTACACCCTCGACACCTTCAGATACCAAGTTCACAGCGAAGAGGAGGCTAAAGGTCAGGTTGTGAGTCACTCCTTGTCTCTATCCAAAGTAAATTCTCTACAAGGTTTGTGTTCGTCCAGTAGAAACCCGCAGATTTCGAAACAGCTAAACAAGTCTCTTGATGATTTAAGCTCCATGATTCTTGGTGTGGAAGAGCTAGTCGTGTTCTTGGCAAGCTATCCTCGCCTGTACCGCCAACCTTATAGCATGCATCTCGTGCTGGGCAACTGCATGTTTGGCCGTCAGATGGAAACTCAATTTGTCATAAACTTCCTCTTGCACGCACGACCTCATGGTTCTAAAGAACTGGACATCCTGCCGATTGTTGGTCCCGGTAGAGTTGGCAAGACCACCCTTGTAGCTCATGTTTGCGAGGATGAAAGAATCCGTGATCATTTCTCAGAAATCTTGTTCTTGCGGGACCATGATTTCACAGGTGTTGACCTCGCTAGAGTTAGAGAAGGATATGCAATGGAATATAAAAGTTGTGTGTCAAACTCAAACGATGGAAGATTGCTAGTTGTTGTTGAGTTAGTTGGCGATCTCAATGAAGATGCATGGAATAGGTTGTATTCTGCTTATATACAGGATGTGCCAAGCAGCACTAAAATCATAGTCACAAGCCGGTCTGACAAGATTATCAAGTTTGGAACAACACGGGCACTAAGTATGAATTATCTATCCCATGAAGCGTACTGGTATTTCTTCAAGACGCTCACCTTTGGAAGCACAGATCCCATGATGCACCCAAGGCTTGCATGCCTGGCCATGGAGATAGCCAGGATGGTAAAAGGATGCTTCATTAGTGCAAACATCTATGCTTGTTTGTTGAGGGCTAACTTTGACATCCAGCAGTGGTGCAAGGTTCTGGCCTTCGTGAGAGGGCAAATCAACAAGAATATCTCCAACTTTGGTGAGCATCCATTTGATCTTATAAACCAGAAAAGACCTGCATATATGGGGAGAATGGTTACACCTTCTCAATATGTTGTGCTTCATTGTGAGAATGAATGCTCTAAACAAGAGGAGCTACCAATGATAAAACTCGAAGATGTCTTCTATGGAAGCATTAAGGTTCATGGGAAATTCGAGATGCTAGGATGGAGGTCTAGGATACCACCCTACCATAGTTATGTGGATATTTGTGAGTTTCAAGAGGTAAAAACTACCTCTGCCAAGAGGAAGCGTTCTGTATAAAAGAGTCACAATTAGCTAAACTCTCTATTGCTAAGCTTACATAGAAAGACATGTGAATATATTTTGATAGGGAGTTACAACATTGTCAAGCTCTAGTACTACCTTATCATGTATAAAGTTTGTTTACTGTTAACAGAATATTACCTTGTGCTAAGGCATGGATTTCCATGGCATAATGAATATCCACAATCCCTCAGATTGTTGCCAAGATCAAGCAGTATATGTAACTCTGGGTTGCTGCTGGATTTAAGCAACTGGGTCATTTACAACTGGGAGAGACTACTAGGCCACTCGATTTCTGTAATTGGTCCACTAGTAGAGAACTGACTTTCGATGCGCCCCCTTTTGTCCCGGTTTAAAGTTAGCCCGGGATAAAAGGGGGTGCGCCACGGTAGGCAAAAATGGAGGGGAGATTTACTCCCGATTGGTATTTGCAACTGGGACTAAAGGCCCCCCTTTAGTCCCGGTTGCAACGGCTAGTTCCAGGGCGTCGGTGGCATGACCCTTTTGTCTCGGTTGGAGACTCCAACCGGGATAAAAGGGTGGACCTTTTGTCCCGGTTGGAGCCTCCAACCGGGACTAAACTTTCAACCGGGATAAAAGGTGTTCCTTTTTATCGCGGTTGGAGTTTTTAACCGGGATAAAAACTCATCCCCATTATATACCAAGACAGAGGCCTTTCTTCCTACTCTAGCCTGAGCCAGTCCACCACATAGACAGAGAGCTGAGCTTCACCTACTCTCCGGTGGTGCTGAAACAAGGGAGGTGCTGCCCGAATTTTTTTTCCCTCATTTTCATGGGAATTTCACTCAGCCAACACAAGTGTGATGAAGGTTTGCTACTTCATCCTCGTGTTATGCTTTGATTTATGCTTTGGAGATGGAAAGATTATTTGCTAGAATGTGATGAAGTAGAAAATGGAGAGGTATTTCGAGCTAGAATGTGAGGGAGATTGATGTGTCATATATAGTATGTATTCTTGCAGTAGTTTAAGAATGATGCTACCTTGTCTAGACGGTTTATCTTATCAAATTCAATAAAGTTTTCAAAGCCATATTTGTTGAACTTGCATACCGTGTTCATATCGGCGAGGATGTTCTCCGCCGAGCAGCAACGTATGTCAAGAAGGAGGTTCGATTCTACGAGAAAGTGTCGATACGGACATCGTGACCGTGTCCCCTTTTCCGTAGAATCGAACCTCTTTCATGATGAAGTGCGGTGCTGCTCAGTTGAGAACATGCTCGCGAGATGATCACGGTCTTCAAGTTCAACAACTTCTGTAGTGCTAAGGTAAGAATTTTTGTACATAGATGGCTTCTGCTACTGGAGGAAGTGGCGATGGTGGGGGCAATCGTTGTTCCTCTTTTGGCAAGGGGAAAATCATAGTTGACCCTCAGCATAAGCCGAATAAAATGAGCGCGTTGGAAAAAGCAATGCTTCGTTATTTGCAGAAACGTCATGAAGAAGCTGTTGCCGCAGGTCAGGAACCTCCTTTTGGTGGTCGTTATGCTCCACCCTCAGTCCCGGGTGTTTCACGTCCACTTAGTACTACCGTTTTAGGTGGCACAAATAAACCACATGATGAGGCTGGGTCAGCGGAACCTTCGTCTTCACCGCCCAAGGATGCTTAAAGTCCTCCTAGATAATAACCAATGGATGGCTTGTTGTATTGTATCATGTTGTTTGGATCTTTAATTTAAATATGTGTATTTGTATCTATATCTCAACTTTCAGCATTATTTGCACTACAACATTTGACATGCTTTCAATCGTGAATCCATTTTTAAGTGTAATCAATTGTCACGCGTAACCATTTTCAAGTGTAATCAATTTTCACGCGTAATCTATTTTCAAGTCTAATCAATTTTCACGCGTAATCCATTATCAAGTGTAATCCATTTTCATGCGTAATACGATGCAGATGTTTGCGAGACCACCCTTGTTGCTCATGTTTGCGAGGATGAAAGAATCCGTGATCGTTTCTCAGAAATCTTGTTCTTGCGGGACCATGATTTCACAGGTCTTGACGACCTCGCTACAGTTAGAGAAGGATATGCAATGGAATATAAAAATCGTGTGTCAAACTCAAAGAAAGATGGAAGATTGCTAGTTGTCGTTGAGTTAGTTGGCGATCTAAATGAAGATGCATGGAATAGGTTGTATTCTGCTGATACACGGGATGTGCCAAGCGGCACTAAAATCATAGTCACAAGCCGGTCTGACAAGATTATCAAGTTCGGAACAACACGGGCACTAAGTATGAATTATCTATCCCATGAAGCGTACTGATATTTCTTCAAGACGCTCACGTTTGGAAGCACAGATCTCAAGATGCACCCAAGGCTTGCATGCTTGGCCATGGAGATAGCCAGGATGGTAAAAGGATGCTTCATTGGTGGGAACAACTATGCTTGCTTGTTGAGGGACAACTTTGACATCGAGATGTGGTGCAAGATTCTAGCCTTCATGAGAGGGCAAATCAACAAGAATATCAACAACTTTGGTGGGCATCCATTTGATCTTGTAAACCAGAAAAGACCTGCATATCTTGGGAGAATGGTTACACCATTTCAATATGGTGTGCTTCATTGTGTGAATGAATGCTCTAAACAAGAGGAGGTACCAAAGATAAAACTCCAAGATGTCATGTATGGAAGCATGAAGGTTCATGGGAAATTCGAGATGCTAGGATGGAGATCTAGGATACCGCCCTACCATAATTTTGTGAATATTTGTGAGTGTCAAGAGGTAAAAACTACCTCTGCCAAGAGGAAGCGTTCTGTATAAAAGAGTCACAATTAGCTAAACTCTCTATTGCTAAGCTTACATAGAAAGACATGTGAATATGTTTTGATAGGGAGTTACAACATTGTCCACAATCCCTCAGATTGTTGCCAAGATCAAGCAGTAGATGTAACTCTGGGTTGCTGCTGGATTTAAGCAACTGGGTCATTTACAACTGGGAGAGACTACTAGGCCACTCGATTTCTGTAATTGGTTGTTTGATTTCCTCTGTAATTTAGTTTCACCAATTTGTGAGATATTAGTTGATAATAATCACAATGTACTACTAGTGCCATGATGTGCGGGTGACTGCTGCATTTTTTTCCTTTTTTTTTGTTATTGTCAAAGAACATATGTTGCTCAGGATACATGTGAAATTAGTGCTCTCAAGCACCTCTGCACTGTAGCAGTTCAGCTGTATTATATTATCCATCAAGGATTTCTACAGCAACGTTCAGAGCTGTACTTCAAGGACTTCGATATTTGAGATTCGAGACTGATTTCATTTGATTCTTCAGAACACTCTTAACTATAGAGATGATTGTCTTCATTTTGGGAAATACTTCAGTTGGTGGATCAGATAAGGCTGAGAGTTACAGTGTACAGAATCTTCATCGTTTTCCTTTCACTAAGCCTTTCAGATGAAAATGCCGCTAGCGCCCGGACGTCCGATCTAGGTGCTAGCGTCGGACGTAGGCACAACCCTCCAATTGGATGAAGCGTAGCTGTCGGATGAACCAGAAAATTTTCCCACCACAACATTGTTTGCGTGTTGCATGCAACATAGACCACTCAAAATTTTTCACGAGACACAAGTGGCTTTGGGCGTCATCTTCTTCGCGCGCCTCGGGGAGGGGCGAGCTCCAAGTGAGGCCGTGCCCCTAGATCCGCCGCCGGGGGGTGCAGATTTCGCATCTCCTCCAAAGAATAGAATTCCCCCTCCAGATCAACCACTTTGTAGCATCAAGCATAAAAAAACTAGCTTAGTGTTGTAACATCAATAAAAATATGGTGAAACAACTGAAAAAAGTAGTTGCAACATCCATAAAATCCTACTGTAACCTTGAAAATGGCATTGCAATCTCCATCCATCCATAACAAAAATCGGACTCAGTTATGAAACATTCACACAAATCTATTAACAATTCGATTAGCTCTTGAAACATCCGGTAAATCTACTGCAACATCAAGAAAATATTACCGCAATAGATAGATTTGCTCATTGCAACACATACGTATGCAAGAAGGGATGAATGCAACACTCAGCAAACATCCATAACACCTGCAACATCCAAAAACCACTATTGCAACATCATGGGGTACCTAATGCAACATGCTCAACGAGAAGAACTGTTTTCAGATGTAGAATCGAGTGTCATTTGTGCTCCTTCCATGGCCATCAATGAGCACGAACCAAGGCGATGGAAAAGCTCAATGTTGTGCTTGGGGGCCCTGCCCGAGCTAGCGCGAGATCTCCAACGGCTCACCGCCATCTGAGCCGTTAGCCCCGCAGTCAATGGCGGCATCCAGGGCGGGAGGAGCGGCGGCGGCGGCGGGGAGATGGGTTTGCTGCTGCAGGCACCGGGAGAGGGTCCACAGGCGGTGGAGCACGCCCAGGTCGCAGCCGCCGTAGGACGTGCTAATTCTGCTCCGTGGCGCAGCCTCGCAGGAGAGGATTGTGGGTGACATGGAGTGTGTGGAAGAGGAGGAGCTCGTCCATGTTTGACAAACAAGGGAGCAAAGAGCATCAGATGTGCACGGTAGCGAGCGCAAAATGGGATTGAAGGAGCAGCACTCTTGCGCGATGGCTGGCGCTACTGCGTGAGAAGCGGGAACAGTAGTGTGCGTGGCTGCCGGCATTGAAGCAAGAGTAGCACGTAGGTCAACAGACGGCGACCATGGTGGTTTGGTGGTGGATTATCGTTGCATGTTTGGAGAAGAGATAAGGTATGAGAGAAGGGAGAGTAGTAGTACATAGGTATGCTTGGGGCAGTAGTAGATAGATGTGCGGTGGAAGCAATGAGTGGACAGAAATATGCAGTGGAAATTTGTGGAGGATGTGATGCCACGTGCGCGTCCGATTTGTTTCCAGCTCCGGACGGTCGTTCCATAGCATTTAACAAGAAAAGATTCAGTAGATAGATGTGGCCCACGGTAAACTTAACAAAAACTATTGAATCAGTCATTCCATTATCTTAACAAAGGTAGGTAAGGAAGTAGAAAAAAATGCACACTTATAACCTACAATTACACCCTACAGTACAGTACCTACATTTGAGAGAAAAACATGAATCACATTATGATTGATTCACATGTACAGAGTGTTATCCAGTAGTAGAACTAACTCAGATTTTTCCTCTTCCGACCCTCCTTATCCCTGATAACATAGCCCTCAAACTCAAAAATCTCGCAACTATGTATATGTTTGTGATATGGTGGCAAGTGGGATTTCCAAAGTAGTACCTCAAATTTTCCACGAGGCGGAAACTTCATAGAAGCAATATCTGTCATAGTTATGTTGGGAACCTCTTCACCGTCAAGCCCTATCCGATATTGGTTATGAACAACACAATATTGAATAGTTTCAGTTACTCTGCGAAGAAATATACAATCATTTTCCATTCCAAAATCACTTAGGCTTCTTCTAGATAAAATTTCATTTTGCCGCCTGTTCTCGCTGATGCATTCAAGAACCTTCTGCCAATTATGAGCACCAGGAATAGCCTTTAACAGTTTAGCTAAGTTGTTTAAATTTATGAAAGGCCCAGCGAACGGTGTATATATGCCTTGGTCAAAGTACTCATCAAGTATTGTCACTGCTATGGATGCTAACTTTGGTTGCTCTTCAGGGTCTGCACTTCCAAATAGAAGTGCCTTGAAGGAGTACCGATATGCTTCTTGTGACAAAAAGTTCAAGCTAAGAGCTTGCATTGTTCCAAAGTTTATGATATCCTTTGACCGGCTTGTGACTATAATTTTACTGCGGGTTGAAACACTACTTTGATAAGCAGAGTGCAATCTTCTCCATGCACTCTCATCCACAGTCCCAACTAATTCAACAATAACCAGAAATATTTCTTCATTTGAGTGATCATTTTGATATTTGATTCTGCCTTGATCTCTTAAGGAACACTGCCGTTCTTCTCTGAAATCATAATCGTTTAAGAGAATAATACGAAAAAAGTGATTATGCACCCTTTCGTCGCGGCAAACATGCTCAACAAGAGTAGTTTTTCCAACTTTTCCTGGACCAACAATTGGTAGGACGCCAATTTTTCCATCAACAGGAGGTCCTTCATGCAGCAAGAAGTTAATGACCCGTTCCATCTCCACTTGGCGACCAAACATGCAGTTTTCAATAAACAGATATGCGCTATATGGCTGGCGAAACATAGGAGGGTAGTTTCTCAGGAAAATAACAAACTCACTCATACTGGCAATGGCCATCTCTACACATTCAAGCGTATCTTCTATCGTGTTTATGTCAGATTTACTTCTGCAAGAGAAACGAACACGCTTAGCAGGACTGAATTTAGACAAGGATAAGGAGCGGCTCGCACCATGGTCACTGCCCTTCTCTTCTTCTTGGGCTTGCAGTATGAAGGTGTCTAGCATGTAGAAACCTCGGTACATCACTTCTTTTAGCATTTTCAGTTGCTGAAGCATTGCTTCGTTTGTGATGCGCCTCACCTCTGCCTCCTCGACAGTGACACGAACACGCATAAGCATCCATTGCAACCTCTCTCTGTTCTTCCCCTTCGATGATGCTGCAGGCTTCAAGTATCTGTCAATCAAGAAGGAGATTGATCTAGTAACAAGTTCACCCATGACGACGGAGATGATCGTCTCCATTTTGGGAAATAACACGGTTGCAAGGTGGTTTGGGGATCAAACAAAGCTGAGAGGAGTTATATAATGTAGTCTCTCCCTTTCAGGTGGTGCATGGTCTTCATTCTTTTGTTTGACTAAGCCTTTCACACGTGTTGGAAATATCTTGGAAGACGGGCAAAAGATTTTGCGAACGTGTTCCACATCAACCTTTGTAAGACAAAAACAGTGTTTCGTCTAATACCATGATGATCACGAAGGCCTGGTTGTTCTGATTGGCTTTTCCTTACTGCCAGTACCACGCCTCAGCTCTTGACTTTGGAGCCTATGCTTAGTGAGCCATCACCATCATTAGTTCCTTAGTTTCCTCCCTTTTTCTGGTTTTAATCAAATTGATGAGAGACTTGATCAAACACGACTTCTGTTTTCACATGATGAAAAGCCCATTTCCCTACCTTCTCCATTGCAGTACCAACTCATATGGAGTCCAGCTTCCAGCCTGCAACGTGGAAAAGCTGCTGTCAGCTACTTCAGGAGAACTTGTCAAACTCACAATGACCATTACCTTCATGATCATTAATTAGTCAACATTTGAGAGTCATTTTTCCAACTTCGAGAGTCAAGAGGTGTTACCTTTCTCAGCTGGTAGGTGACTTAGACCACTGGAGTTGACTTGACTGACCCAGTATCCTTTCTGTCCTCCTCTCGTCCACCTGCTGGTATTTTCCTGAAAAAGAAAGAGTGTCCCCAAATGGAGATTTTCTTTTCTTTCTGCAGTCCTGACTTATTACAGACAAACGGCACCAGACGCGGAGGATCGCCTCCACAATATATGGTCTTTCTCCAAAGAGAAGGACAAAGGTTAGGACGTCAGGTCATCAATTTCTCTGAAGAGTAAAACACGTAGAGTCTGTTTGGATATAGATATTGGAGGGCTCAAAGCAGACTCATATTGGAAATGTGTTACAATACCAAATCTGTTGTTTGGATGTGGATGAAATTGCCACTTGGAATCGAACGAGGTGACAAATACCAATTCATGTTTGGATGTGTATGCTGTGAGTTGGTGGAGTGGAGCTACAAAAAGGTGGAGTTCATCGAGTGGAGCTGTTTTTTTTTCGGAGTGGAGCAATCCCAAACAGGCTCTCATTATACCATGGAAATCCATGCCTCAACACAAGGTAATATTCTGCTAACAGTAAACAAACTTTATACATGATAAGGTAGTACTAGAGCATGACAATGTTGTAACTCCCTATCAAAACATATTCACATATGTTCCTATCAAAGCATATTCACATATCTTTCTATGTAAGCTTAGCAATAGAGAGTTTAGCTAATTGTGACTCTTTTGTACAGAACGCTTCCTCTTGCTAGAGGTAGTTTTTACCTCTTGAATCTCACAAATATCCACAAAACTATGGTAGGGCGGTATCCTAGACCTCCATCCTAGGATCTCGACTTTCCCTTGAGCCTTAATGCTTCCATACAAGACATCTTGGAGTTTTATCTTTGGTAGATCCTCTTGTTTAGAGTATTCATTCTCATAATGAAGCACAATGTATTGAGAAGGTGTAACCATTCTCCCAAGATATGCAGGTCTTTTCTGGTTTACAAGATCAAATGGATGCCCACCAAAGTTGGAGGTGTTCTCGTTGATTTGCCCTCTCAAGAAGGTCAAAACCTTGCACCACATCTCGATGTCAAAGTTGTCCCTCAACAAACAAGCATAGATGTTCCCACCAATGAAGCATCCTTTTACCATCCTGGCTATCTCCATGGCCAAGCATGCAAGCCTTGGGTGCATCTTGGGATCTGTGCTTCCAAACGTGAGCGTCTTGAAGAAATACCAGTACGCTTCATGGGATAGATAATTCATACTTAGTGCCCGTGTTGTTCCAAACTTGATAATCTTGTTAGACTGGCTTGTGACTATGATTTTAGTGCCGCTTGGCACATCCCGTGTATCAGCAGAATACAACCTATTCCATGCATCTTCATTTAGATCGCCAACTAACTCAACAACAACTAGCAATCTTCCATCTTTGTTTGAGTTTGACACACAGTTTTTATATTCCATTGCATATCCTTCTCTAACTGTAGCGAGGTCGTCAAGACCTGTGAAATCATGGTCCCGCAAGAACAAGATTTCTGAGAAACGATCACGGATTCTTTCATCCTCGCAAACATGAGCAACAAGGGTGGTCTTGCCGACTTTACCGGGACCAACAATCGGCAGGATCTCCAGTTCTTTAGAACCATGAGGTTGTGTGTGCAAGAGGAAGTTTATGACAAATTCAGTTTCCATCTGACGGCCAAACATGCAGTTGCCCAGAACGAGATGCATGCTATAAGGTTGGCGGTACAGGCGAGGATAGCTTGCCAAGAACACGACTAGCTCTTGCGCATCAAGGATCATGGAGCTTAAATCATCAAGAGACTTGTTTAGCTGTCTCAAAATCTGTGGGTTTTTTCTGGACGAACACAAACCTTGTAGAGAATTTATTTTGGATAGAGACAAAGAGTGAGTCAAAAGATGACCTTTAGCCTCCTCTTTGATGTGAACTTGGTATCTGAAGGTGTCGAGGGTGTAACAGCCTCGGTACATGGCGTCTCTGATCATATCCAGCTGCTGGAGAACAGATTGGTTTGTGATCTGGCGTCCCATGGCCTCATCAATGATGACCTGTGCCCGGAGTAGGATCATATGGAGGCGATCCTCCACGTCCAGTGCCTTGGGCTTGAGGTTTTTTTGATGAAGAAGTTTATTGATCTAGTTGTCAGCTCGCCCAGAACTGCAGAAAGGAGAATGTCCATTTGGGGACTCTCTCTGGAAGAGAAATCCAAGAGGTGGATGTGAGAATGAACAACGCTTCTGGAATGGCACGAACTTCTTTCTGCAGTTATACTAAAGCTTTGACCTTCCGAACTTCTTTTGTCTTCGCCTTGTTGTTCTGATTGGCTTTTCCTCTCCCACGTGGTCAAGACATACTGCCAGTACCACCTCAGCTCTTGACTCTGGAGCCCATGCTTAGTGAGCCATCACCATCATTAGTTCCTTAGTTTCCTCCCTTTTTCCGATCTTGATCAAATTGAGGAGAGACTTGATCAAACACAACCTCAGTTTTTACATGATGAAAAGCCCATTTTCCTCCCTTCTCCATTGCAGTACCAACTCATGTGGAGTCCAGCTTCAAAAGATGTGGACCATAGCTGCAAAAGCTTTACTAGTCTTCTACAGACAGCTGTGTGGCAGGCTTAGTCAAAGAAAAACGAAGACCATCCACCACGACAGAAGGAGAGGGGCTCTACATTATATAACTCCTCTGAGTCAATTTTTGACCCATTACACCATCTTGTAATAGTAGTATTTTCCATTCTCAAAAATTAAATATGGTAGTATGATGAAAAGTGCATATTTGGTCACTGAAGAACTATGACATGATGAATACAAGCAACAGTTTCTTCTTGACTCTGAGAGCAAACCAAGTAGCTACACTGCTATAATACAGAGGTACTTGAGATCTCCAAGGTATCAGTCTCCATTCCAAGCCTTGCAGACAGGATTTATTGGAACAATTTCTTTGGCAGGTACGAAAAAAAATGAAGCAGTCATCAGTGCATTCCTAAACGAATTTATGTTATTTTCAGCTATCATATCGCAAATCAGAGTAATCGGATCGACTACAAAGAATCAATTCTGAGTCAATGGCAACAAAATTGCAGAGCCAAGCTTCAGATTGGATTTCAGAACAGGGGCAAAAAGGAGTTCAGAGTATGGACGAATACCTGGAGGCAGAGATGTGCAGGCAGGGCGCAGCCTGTTGTTGCGGTGCGACGGCGAGCAGAGCTGCCCGCCCATGGCCCACGGTGGCCCAGAGCTCCCTCGCCGTCTCAAGCCAGCCGCCGCGGAGGAGCTAGGGCCTCGAGCGGCCCGAGCGCTAGGCCGGAGACAGCAGAAGGGGCGTGAATCCGAGGGGGGAGAGCCCCCTGGTTTGGCTCTGCCTCCCCCCTTGTCGGTTCCTTCTCCGGCCGTCGCACCGGCGCCACCGCCGGCTTCTGTCCCGGCCGGAAGCGCGGACCCCACCCCACTCATCGCCTAGCTCAGACTATAGCAGCAGAGAGACTGAGAGAGAGAGAGAGAGAGAGTTCGTTTTGCACCAGCACTCTGTAGTTTTTGTTGGGCAACCGGACATGGTGAATTGAGGACCTGAACCGGCCGCCGGACAGGGTGTTGAGAGTGTTGAGAGGAAGACGAAGGGGACTGACAAGGGAAAGCGAAATTTCCGTCTCTGCCATCCTGTAGATGGCTTGTCTCTTGCAGAGGCGATATCCTGCAGGTTCTGCTGCAAAGGAGGCCATGGTGCCCAAAGCAACGGTGTGTGTTCAGTCTCCTGTAAAATCTTGGCATTGTATACTATATGGACAATTCAATTTCCTCCTGACAAACTTGAAATGACAAACTGTTCGATGTACACAGGCTAGTAGGCTACCACATGTTCGATAATCGACACCGTCAATCATACATTAAGTCAGAAGAGAAGGGCAGAGATCAAACTCAATGATGCACTAGTACTTTACACACGCTTCCTCTTGGCACCTGTAACTTTTAGCTCTCGGATCTCGCAAGTATTGGAATAGCTATAGTAGGGCGGTATGCGAGACCTCCACACTAGGACATCAAATTTTCCGCGAGGCTTAACGCTTCCATATAGCACATCTAGGATTTTGATCTCTGGAACCTCCTCCTGTGAAGGGTGCTGGTGCAGATGATAAAGCACCAAGTCTTCAGAAGGTGCAGCCATCCTCCGAAGATGAGCGGGTCTATTCTGGTTCATGACTTCAAATGGATGCCCACCAAATCTGGAGACATGCTTCTGCATGAGCCCTCTCAAGAATGCCAGAACCTTACACCAAAAGCGGATGTCAAAGTTGTCCCTCAGCATACAAGAGGTCATGTTTGCACCGATGAGGCATCCGTTCAACATCCTGGCTATCTCCATGGCCAGGTGTGCAAACCTCGGGTGCATCTCGGGATCTGTGCTTCCAAATGTGAGGGTCTTGAAGAAACACCAGTATGCTTCACATGACAGATACTTCATCCTTAGTGCCTGTGTTGTTCCAAGCTTCGTAATCTTGTCGGACCGGCTTGTGACTATGATCTTACTACCGCTTGGCACATGCTGCATAGCAGAGTACAATCTGTTCCAGGCGTCTTTGTTGAGGTCACCAACTAACTCAACAACAACCAGTAATCTTCTATCTCCGTTCAAGTTTACATGGTTTTGATATTCCATTGCATGTCGTCCTTCTCTTAACGCAGCGAGATCATCACCTGTGAAATCATGGCCGTGTAAGAACAGGATTTCTGAGAAGTGATCGCGGATTCTTTCATCCTCGCAAACATGAGCAACAAGGGTGCTCTTGCCCACTAAACAAGGACCAACAATTGGCAGGACCTCCAATTCTTTAGAACCATCACGCTGTGTGTGCAAGAGGAAGTTGATGACAAGTTCTGACTCCATCTGGCGGCCAAACATGCAGTTGCCCAGCAGGAAATGCATGCTGTAAGGTTGGCGGTACCGGCGAGGATAGCTCAGCAAGATCACAACCAACTCTTTCACATCAAGGATCATAAAACTCAAATTGTCAAGGGCCTCTTGCAATTTTTCTAAGAGCAGCGTCTTTCTATTGAAAGAACCAATTCCTTTCAGAGAACTTAGTTTAGAGGGAGACAGAGAATGACTCACAACGTGATCTTTGGCATCCTCCACACCATGATATTGGTATCTGAAGGTGTCAAGCATGTAACATCCCTGGTGCATGGCATTTCTCAGCATGTCCAGCTGCTGGAGCATAGCTTGGTTTGTGATGTTCCGTCCTGTGGCCTCATTGACGATTACCTGAGCCCTGAGGAGAGCCCTTTTCAGTCTGTCCTCGACCTCCAGCACCTTCGGCTTGGAGCTTCTGCTGATGAAGAAATTTATGGATCTAGAGGCCAGCTCACCCAGGACAGCAGAAAGAAAACTCTCCATTAGGGATCTCTCCTCAGGAAGATAACCCCAGCAGGTGGTTGTGTGAATGAAAAGGAGCTTTGGAGCAACAACATGAGATGTCTCTAACTTAAGACTCCAAGGAGATCAAGGTCGGTCCAATACAGTAGTCCATGCACGAGATTGTTTCATCTTTGACCCTTGGCACTCCTTTTTCCTTAGCCTGCTTCACATTCCCTATCCATCATTGTCAATCAATAGCACTACCAGCTGAGAAAGGTACAGATCTTGACCCAGAGGCCGGAGCCATCACCAACTACTGCAAAGCTGCCCTGAAACATGTGGTTTCAAATTTAAGGAGAGACTTTGTCAAACAAACTATGCATGTATGCCTTGACATAATGAAATATAATGCACACCCTGGTCATCGTTTCTTCATTGTAGTACCTTCCTGTAGGAGTGCAGTGTTCAGAAGGAACTTACCACAACCACCATGTCATGTATGCCACAGCATTCAAATACTTCAGAAGGAATTTAGTTTCAACCGAGAAGAAGAATGACTCACAACCTGATCTTTGGCATCTTCCTCATCGTGATATTGGTATCTGAAGGCGTCAAGTTTGTAACAGCCTTGGTACATGGCATCTCTCAGCATGTCCAGCTGCTGGAGCATAGCTTGGTTTGTGATGTTCCGTCCTGTGGCCTCGTTGACGATTACCTGAGCCATGAGGAGAGCCCTTTTCAGTGTGTCCTCGACCTCCATCACCTTCGGCTTGGAGCTTCTGCTGATGAAGAAATTTATGGATCTAGAGGCCAGCTCACCCAGGACAGCAGAAAGAAAACTCTCCATTAGGGATCTAATTTCCTCGAGAAGATAACCCAGCAGGTGGTGCAGGGAATGAAAAGGAGCTTTGGAGGAACAACATGAGATGTCTATTACTTAAGACTCTAAGGGATGTTTCATATCTGACCCTTGGAACTTCTTTTTCCGTAGACTGATTCACATTTCCTATCTATCATTGTCAAGCAATAGCACTACGCCACTACCAGCTGAGAAAGGTACAGATCCTCACCCAGAGGTCACAGGAATCACCAACTACTGCAAAGCTGCCCTGAAACATGGGGTTCTCTGTACCTCCATGAATTCCTTATCACCCCCCCCCCCCCCCCCAGTTTTCTAGTCTTGTTCAAATTTAAGGAGAGACTCTGTCAAACAAATTATTCATGTATCCCTTCACATAATGAAATGCACACCCTGGTCATCGTTTATCCGTTGTAGTACCTTCCTGCACGAGTGCAGTGTTCAAAATGGAGATGCCACAGCAGTCAACTACTTCCGAAGAAACTTACCAACATACCATATTTTGATCAACAAGTGCTCAAAAGTCAAAAGTTGCTATGCGTGTTCCGACTACTGTATCTTTTCCCCTCATCATTCTAAACAGGCCGAGCCATTATCTTTGGCGTTGCTGCCTGAAGAGTCGGCGCCTCCTCCTCCTCCTCTACCCCTTCCACCCCGCCGCCCCCTCCTCCTCCGCCCTCCCCGCCGCCCCCTCCTCCTTCACCCTCCGCCCCGCCGCTCTCCACTCCTCCGCCACAGATATGCTCCTCCGCCACTCCACTCCCCACCACTACTCCTCACCTTGCCCCACCGCTGCTCCTCACCACCGGTGAGGCAGAGGGGGGAGGGGAGGGGAGGCAAGGAAGGGGGCGGCCGACACAAGGAGGAAGAGGAAGGATCAAGAGAGATATAGGGAGAGAGGAGACAGAAGGGGGAGGCGGAGAGGATAGAGATAGGGAAGACAGATGGGAAAGGAAGGATAAAGGGAGGGCCGGGGTGCAAAAAGTTCTAAGTTTTACGATCGATGTGTCGGGAAGCCCTCCAGTACTTGTTAGAGGCTCCAACCGGTACTAGAGGTAGAGGGTGACACCTGGTGCCGGATGGAGCCCCCATCCCGTACCAGAGGGCCTCCGGGGACTCCCAAAATTGTATCCGGTACTAAAGTTAACATTAGTACCGGGTCCAAATGTGATCGGTACAAATGCTAGGGATGAGAGGTCAAATTTCAAGTAGTGCAGATTGCTTGAATGCAGCTTGGACTTGTTCAGCGTGCCCCTGCTGAACAGCGGAGGATCACCGGCAATGGTGAATATGACAGATAAGCCAACACAGGGCACGCTGCGGCAGCTGCACTGACGAATCACCGATCTTGAACCTCTGCTCACAGAATGGTATGAAGGGCTTAATTGAAAACATAAAGGAAACAAAATATCAACGCCCTGATGCCCATATTATCGGGCTGGTAAGTTATACTATATTCCTGGAGTAACACAATGACAAGCGATTCATCATATCATGAAGAATATATGCCTCAGCATCATGCATTATTCTGTTAAATGTTAATAGCTAGTAAACACTTTGCACATCTTACTATTACTAATTGAAGGCTCCTTTTGAAGCCTTCAAGTGAAGCCACCTAGGTGGACACTCTAGAAAAAGAAAGAAATCCTAGAAATTCTCACAAAAAAGCAAAATATCCGACCATCGATCGATAGATTCAAATCATCATAGCCATTAAATCTATCATGTTTTCTAAAAAATTACCCACCTATACCATTATGAAAATAGCATAAAGTAACCCCCTAAATCTATATATAAATTACCCACCTCTGCCATTATATAAAATAAACTAAAGTAACCCCCTAATCTTCATCAAAATTACCCACTTATACCATTATAAACAATATTTAAAATAATCCCCTAATTTGCAACCAAATTGCCCACCGCTATTTTAAAGTAACCTGTTAAATTTGCATCTATATTACCCACACATGCCATTATTAAAAATAACATGATAACCCTACGTTTGAATCAAATAACCTTAACTAAAATATACATCAATATATGATTCTAAATCGTCTATATCTTGCACTATTGGTATATGATATAATAATTAAGGTCTATACACATAATGTGTCACCATTTATAAAGATATAGAGGAAGTGATGAGAATATAGATTTCTATGTTAAAATTGTATCACAAACTTAGGATTCATTAAACAAATTCAAGCGAATACCTGTGATACAAAGTGAAAAGTTAAAGATTATAAATGTGGATGAAACTATTATAAAGTAATTACTAACTAAAATCTATCACAATTGGATGAAGATAATAAGTATATATCTATTGTGTTTGAATATTTAACAAACGAGAGGTAGCTTATGGTAATATTTTTTAGCAATGTAGTCCCATTTTTTTCCATTGGAGACTCCGCATTAGTTCCCATGAGACAAGCTAGAAAAAAAGAGACAAATTCTCATAAAAATCAAAAACATCAAACACCAATCATGTAAACTCTAATAATCATAGCCATTGATCTATTATATTTTCTAAAAAGTTACCCACCACTATTATTGTGAAAATATTCAAAAATGAGCTCTAAACCTATATCTAAATTACCGAGCTCAACTATTATAAAAAATAATCTAAAGTAATCCCATAATCTTCATCCAATTTACTAATACATATCATTATAAAGCATAATTAAAATGTCATTCTAAAATTTTATCTATATTACCCATGTAAGTTTTTATTAAAAATAACCTAAATTAAACATCTAAATCTTAATCTAATTATCTTCATGTGCATCATACATAAATGTCAAAAATAAACTAATATATGATTCTAAATTACCTATTTATGTCATTATTAATATAAAAATACTAAGTTAAAGTATATTCACATGTTGAGTGTCACCATTTAGACCATTTATAAATATATGTGAGGAATCGATGAAAAATATTGATTTGTATGCTAAACATTATGTATGGAGGATTGGAGGTGCGATATAAAATGGAAAAAGTATGAATATGGATGAAAAGGTGCAAAGAGTAATTATTAATTAAAAATCAATCACAATTGGACAAAGATAGGTACATATCTATATAAGTATTATGTCGACATATTGAAAAAATTAAGAGAGTAGTAGGTAATCAATTTTGATTATTAGCTAGGAGTTTAATTTCTAAATAATTTTCAAATACAATAGCTTCTAAAAAATTAACCCGTGCGGGAGCACGGGTTGATGGACTAGTGAAAAACTAAAGGTAGTTGAAGTACGGTTACACAATGTTGCAACCTGTGACATTACTATTATGCTGTAACTTGTGACACCCTACCAAAACATACAAAGATATTCCTGACAATGCATCTAATTAACAAAGAGTCTTTCCATTTTCTATGGAACGTTTCCTCTTGGCAGGTCTACGTTTTAACTCTCGCACCTCACAAGTAACATAATATCTATAGTAGGGCGGTATTGGAGAAATCCATGCAAGGAGCTCCAATTTCCCAAGAGCCGTAACACTTCCGTACATCACATCTTCTAATCTTATCTTTGGAAAATCCTCTTGTGAAGAGATTTGATGCTCACAATAAAATATAAGATCTTCAAAAGGTGTAGCCAATCTTCCAAGATGGACAGGTTTATTCTGGTTAATCAGATGAGATGGATGAACACCGAATTTGGACACATGCTTCTCTACGAGCCCTCTCCAGAAGGCTAGAACCTTGCACCAAAAGTGGATGTCAAAATTGTCCCTTAGCAGACGAGCGACCATGTTCGCAGCAATGATGCCTCTGTCCAACATATTGGCTATCTCCATCGCCACATGCACAAACCTCGGGTGCATCCTGGGATCTATGCTTCCAAATGTAACTGTCTTGAAGAAATACCAGAACGCTTCACCGGACAGATGCTTCAAATTTAGAGCATGTGTTGTTGCAAACTTCGTGATCTTGGCAGATCGGCTTGCAATTATGATTTTACTGGTGCTTGGAATTCGCTGTTTACAAGAAGAATATAACACATTCCATGCATCTTCATTAAGATCACCAACTAAGTCAACAACAACTAGCCATCCCCTATCTTTATTCGAGTTCGATGTGCGATTTTGTTGTCTTGTTGCACATCCTCTGAATATAGAGAGGTTATCATCTGTAAAATCATGGTCGCGCAAGAACAAGATTTCTGAGAAATGATCACGAACCCTTTCATTCTTGCAAACATGAGCAACAAGGGTGCTCTTGCCAACTTTGCCAGGGCCAACAATTGGCAGGACGTCCAGTTCTTCAGAACCATGACGCTGTGTGTGCAACAGGAAGTTGATCACAAGTTCAGATTCCATCTGGCGGCCAAACATGCAGTTGCTCAGCTGGAGATGCATGCTATAAGGCTGGCAGTTCAGGCGAGGATAGCTCAGCAGGATCACAACCAACTCTTTCACATCAAGGACCATAGAACTCAAATTCTCAAGGGCCTCTTGCAATTGTTCTAAGAGCAGCGTCTTTCTATTGGAAGAACCAATTCCTTTCAGAGAACTTACTTTAGAGAGAGATAGAGAATGACTCACAACCTGATCTTTGGCGTCCTCCACACCATGATATTGGTATCTGAAGGTGTCTAGCATGTAACAGCCCTGGTGCATGGCATTCCTCAGCATGTCCAGCTGTTGGAGCATAGCTTGGTTTGTGATGTGCCGTCCTGTGGCCTCGTCGATGATTACCTGAGCCCTGAGGAGAGCCCTTTTCAGTCTGTCCTCGACCTCCAGCACCTTCGGCTTGGAGCTTCTGCTGATGAAGAAATTTATGAATCTAGAGGCCAGCTCACCCAGGACAGCAGAAAGAAAACTCTCCATTAGGGATCTCTCCTCAGGAAGATAACCCAGCAGGCGGTGGAGAGAACGAAAGGGAGCTTTGGAGCAACAACATGAGATGTCTATTACTTAAGACTCTGAGGGATCAGGGAGTTATTAAATGCAAGTGAGAGCGAGCGAGAGAGTGATTACTAGTTCAAGTTCAAGACATGCAGAAGATCGGTCCAATACAATAGTCCATGCACGGGTTGTTTCATCTCTGACTCTTGGAACTTCTTTTTCCATAGACTGATTCACATTTCCTATCTATCATTGTCAAGCAATAGCACTACCAGCTGAGAAAGGTACGGATCTTGACCCAGAGGCCACAGGCATCACCAACTACTGCATAGCTACCCTGAAACATGTGGTTCGTAATCTCCATGAATTCCTTGTTCCCCCCTTTTCTAGTCTTGTTCAAATTTAAGGAGAGACTTTGTCAAACAAACTATTCATGTATGCCTTCACATAATGAAATGCACACCCTGGTCATCGTTTCTTCATTGTAGAGTAACTTCCTGTAGGAGTGCAGTGTTCAGAAGGAACTTACCACAACCACCATGTCATGTATATGCCACAGCATTCAAATACTTCAGAAGGAACTTACCACAACCGCCATATCATATTTTGATCGACAAGTGCTCAAAAGTTAAAAGTTGGGATGCGTGTTCCTACTACTGTATCTTTTCCCTTCATCGTTCTAAACAGGCCGAGCCATTATCTTTCGAAGTTAAGCTGTACAAGCCAAAGAAGTTTAGTAAAACAACATACCTCAGTTAACTGAAACATTAATTTCGTTACCAGCCTACCAGGTAACAACTGTGCAGATTGTGAGTTAAAGGTTAGGTGCGGACCATATATATATACACAAAGTGTTTGTTGGCCTTCTAATTAATATTCAATTAATTACTCTGTGACACCCGACCCAATTTGGTTGGTCCAGTGTAGCCTACGAGCGCAGGTGCGCATGTTTAATACCACCTTGCTAGTTGAGCAAGGGTGGAGCCAACTTATAAGCCTTTCTCAACCAGCCATAGCATCTTCGGGTTAACCCTTTTACACGAAGCGATGACGAAAGTGTAAGTAGGGTGCTATATGTACGCGTGCCCGCCCCTCGAAAAAGCTGGGTGGTGTGGCTTTGGAGGACGGTGTGTTACTTGAAAAGCTCCATGAGCTTGCTCCCATGGTGGATGGCGACTCGGCCGGCCAAAATAGGTGGCGCTCTAGCCAGCTATGGTGAGGGGAAGCAGCGCGATGGATAGAGAGGAGGTCAAGGGGAGATTGCGGATGCGCTCACCGGCGGTGGAGGACGATGGCAACGATCGGAATTTGGGGGTGGCGGCAGCTCGGGCTCCACGCGGCGGCAGCGTTCCAACAGCGAGCTAACAACGACGAACGGCGGTGGGAGTGCGGCTGGATCTCGCGGAGCTCGTCCTGGTGCTCCTCGACGACGAATCGGGCGAGTGGAAACTAGCGGAGGCACTTGGCTCAGCGAAGCTCCTCACGGCGGCAGCGATGGGAACTGGCAGCAGGGAGTCGCAGCACTGGGGCAGGGAGTCACAGCGCTGGGGCACAGCGCACAAGACGCGCCCTAGCATCAGGGCCGGTCCTGAGATTTGGGAGGCCCAGGGCGAAAGTAAAACTCGGAGCCTTTAATATAAACATTATAACAAGTATATATAAAATGTTACCAATAAATATTTAAATATATCTAAAAGCAATATTCATATCAAATTATTTATACATATTACCTTAAAAGTTTCTTCTAACATTTCTCGATATTTATACCTATCAAATGTTACGGTACTAAAATTATTATAAATACATAATAATTATAAATCAGTTGAGATTAAATAATTTGTGATAGTAAATTAATAATTAATGGTACGGAGAATTGAGGAATTGGCAATCGAATCACCTGGTCACAGAAGCGAATTGGCACCAACCGTAAGGTCCGCAAGCAACAAGCCGATTGGTCGCCGCAGAGTGGTCAGGAACAGCAATCGCCGGGCCGCCGGGTTGTTCGCGCGCGTGTATACAGCGATGAGTACCGTACCTGGATGATGGCGCAGACGCAGTCCAACAACCAGTCGTTGATGCGCACGACGCGGCGGCGGCCCTAGCGGCGATCGGAGTTTTAATTGCGATTTGGATAATCCTTATGATTCCTGGCGGCGGCCCTTGCTGACGGCGATCCCCTGGCGGCTCCCTGGACAACGCGTACGAGTTTTGATGCTGGCCCCCGCGGCAGCCCCCTAAGACGACGCGTATGAGTTTTGCCTAGCGGCGGCCCCCTACACGACGTGTACGAGTTGCGTGACTGCGTTCAGCGTTCGTTGCTATTCCCGTCCTAATCCTAATTCCTAACTCATTTGACACTTGAACCTAGGGTGGGCCTCTGGGATTTGGGGGCCCAGGGCGGCCGCCCCCCGCCCCCCGCCAGGGTCGGCCCTGCCTAGCATGCATGGCACGCACACCGAGAGTCAGCCGCGGCCATGGTTGGCTTGGCCTGGGAGCCACAGCCACGAGCCCCAATGAGCTTTCACGAGCTAGAGCGGGCCTGTAGCTTGGCCGGTCGAAGCAGGTCGGGCCCAAGGCTCGGCCCATTGGAAAAGGATTGGTTATTTTCAGAAATCGATTTCCCGTGTAAATAAAAATCTAGATAATTTATTTAAGCCATGAAAAATACTTTGAAATCTCAAAAAATCCTAGAAAAAATACCAGAGATAGGTTGGGACACGAGGAGTCCAAATAAAATACTTAGTGCTCGTGAAAAGAATTCTAGAACCATCCAAAAATTGGATTTAGCTCTAGGAAAAGGAGAATAAATTCCAGAAAAAGTTGGAAAATTCTCAGAAGAGTCTGGACAATGTCTAAATGCATTTTTGAAACTTTTGCACTCATGAAAATACCAAGATGTATCAACATGAATGCACGGACATAGAATAACATTATTAAATTTCGAAAAACAAACAATTATTTTTCATATACGAAATTTCCTGTAAAGAAAACTAAATGTTGAAATTTTTTTAAAATTATGGGAAAATTATTGTTTTTTTCTTTTTAATCACATACTGAAATTCGAAAATTTCAGGGTGTGACATATATACTCTCTCCAGAAACATCAAATAAGTGACTTTCTGGATATCAACATGATCTCCAAAATGCAACTTTGACTCATTTTTTTTTTTTTGCTGTGTTATACTTGGGAGCTGGAAAAAATTATACGACTATTGTAAAACATAAAATATTTTTTTACATCACATCTCAAGGTGTCAAGTATCTAATAGCCTTGGAACATGGCTTCAATTCCCTCAGCACTTTCAGATGTGGAAGCATAGTTTGATATGTGATATGCAAGCTAGAGTACATCATGACACCGGGATTTGCGAACAATAAGCTGTTGAATGGCGTGGAATGCCTGTGAGCTGAGTGAATACTACAACAATAACAACTAATGAATTAAGAGTAGTACATGTTCCATCTGAGAGATTACTTCTTCAAATCATGGAAAAAGGTCAATCCACTCCAGTAGTCCACGCACACGATCGATGTTTGATGTTTGACATTTGGGTCTCCTTTGGACCCAATTGTTCTGAGTGACTTTCTCCCACGTTGCTCTAAAAATAACACCGGAATCTGAGAACAGATTTGGGCTATACGTACAGATGTTTGGGGAAGCAAGGGGAGCTTCTCCACGTAGCGTTTCTGGAAAAGCTTAAGCTCCCCAAACAGGACATTATACACACATACACATTGCACAGGAAACGGCCCATGCACACGCCAGCCGATGGAACCAGAAAAGCAGTTGACATATATGGGCATTCTTTTTTTTTGACAATGGAAACGTTACATCTTTTTTCGATCGGAAAATGCATCAAACCATGATTATTAGAGGAAGCATATACATGCTCCAAAAACATATAATCAAGACATCATAAAACACTAACATATACACTAGAAAAACAACACAAAAAAAGAAGAAAAAAAACAAATCTTAAATTTGCGTAAGGGCTAAACAGACACTTGTAACACCAGATAACCTGATCCAAAGTTGATTAACCGACGTTTATTATTGTTTACCAAGAAATTAAGAAAAAGCAGCGCAGCCCCATGTATGTATGCAGACGCAGTCGGCACGATCTTCTCTAGCAATAACTAGGTGCGCTGCAGGTCGGAGCAGAACAATTAGAAGAGGAAAAAGAAGCAATCATGTTAGAATTAGCAGCTGATGCATCAGCAGCAGCAGAATACGACATGGCGGAAGCGTAGCCATTAGCGCCAATAGCCGCACCGGAAGAACTTTTAGGTCTCGCCTTCCGCCGCTCCCTCTGGGCATGGGTCGTCTCCTCAGAGCCGGAAGCTCTCGCGTTCCGGCGCTCCGCCCTCTGGGCAGGGGTCTCCTCCGAGCTGTCGCCGCAGAGGAGGACGGCGAGCGAGATGACCCAGACGGAGAGTAGGGCCACGCCAAGTATCGGCCCGAAGCCGGCGGCGGACGCAACACCACCGGCGGCGGCGGCGAGAGCTCTCGGCATCGCGTGAACACTAGCTAACAACGCGCAAGTATAGAGACTAGCTAGCTAGATAGAGAGGTGAAGAAGGCAGAAATATATGCAAGGCGGCTGGACGTACTACGGCATGGGCAGAACTAGCCTAGTATATATAATACGTACGCAATAGGAATATAACACAATGCAAAGATCCCCATAGCTTTTCTTTCTGGGAGGAATCATCGTTGGTAGCTAGCTCTCTTTCACACTAGGCCAGAAAACGTTTTTGCTGGCAACTAAAACAGGTTTGTGCTGGACGATGGGACGGGATGGGCAGAACTACCCGGAAAGAATTATACACTATTGTAAAACTACTTTTCAAGACAGTGACATCTCAAGGTGTCAAGTATCTAACAGCCTTAACGGGATGTTTGGAAACACCCTATTAAAATTTAACACCTATCACATCGGATGTTTAGATGCGAATTAGGAGTATTAAATATAAGTTAATTACAAAAATAATTGCACAGATGGAGTATAATTCGCGAGACGAATCTATTAAGCCTAATTAGTCCATGATTTGACAATATGGTACTACAGTAACCATTTGCTAATGATGGATTAATTAGGCTTAATAGATTCGTCTCGTGAATTAGCACAGGGTTCTGCAATTAGTTTTATAATTAGCTCATGTTTAGTCCTCCTAATTAGCATCCGAACATCCGATGTGACACTGTTAGCCCCTTTAAGAACATGGCTTCCATCAGCACTTTCAGATGTGGGATCGGAGCATATATAGTTTGATTTGTGATATGCAAGATAGAGTATATCATGACACCGGGATTTGCGAACAATAAGCTGTTGAATGGCGTGGAATGCCTGTGGGTGAATACTACAAAAATAATGACTAATGAATTAAGAATAGTACATGCATGTTCCAGAGATTACTTGTTCGAATCATGCAAAAGGGTCAGTCCACTCGAGTAGTCCACGCACGATGTTTGACATTTGGGTCTTCTTTGGACCCAATTGTTCTGAGTGACTTTCTCCCACGTTGCTCTAGAAATAACACCGGAATTTGAGAACGGATTTGGGCTATGCAGATTTTTGGGAAACTAGGTTAGTCAACGAAAAATTAAAACGACCAGAAAAGGATAGCAGTACCCTGCTCTAGACAGATTACTTGTTCAAAACATGCAAAAGGTCAGTTTTTCACTCCAGTAATCCACGCACGCGATGTTAGACCTTTGGGGCTCATTTCGCCTTCACCTTATTGTTCTTACTGACTTTCTTTCTCCCTTGCTGCTCTAGAATGCTACTGTTCACAAATGTCACAAAACTCTTGAATTTATTCGGGGAGGCCACAAGACTCCAAACAAATCTACAAAAGATAACAGTGACTCCCATCAGCTGCAATAACGTAGACCTCGACGAAACCCTCTCCGAATGGCCGATCACTCGCACATGCTTTCCATTAAAATACCTCGGGCTACCACTTGCGATAAGGCGTCTAAGGAAAGTGGACTTCCAACCCCTAATAGACAAAGCAGCTAAGAAGCTATCTGGGTGGCACAATCGCAACATCACACAAGCAGGCCGAGTCTGCCTTACCAAAGCTGTGCTTTCTGCGCAACCTTTGTATCTGCTAACTGTCTTAAAACCACCACGCGAAGTCCTGGAAGAACTAGACAAAATAAGGAAACGGTTCATCTGGGCCGGAGACAATATGCTGACAGGTGGCAAATGCAAGGTCAACTGGATCAAATCCTGCTTACCGAAAGAAAATGGCGGACTAGGAGTGCTGAACCTCCATAATTTTGCTAGAGCATTGAGACTGCGATGGATTTGGCATGAGTGGGAGTCCCCGGGGAAAACATGGATCGGAATGGGCATTCCATGCGACGACTCTGACCAACGTTTATTCGCGGCTTGCACAACTATCACAGTGGGCAATGGACGCAAAACAAGCTTCTGGCACTCAGCCTGGGGACGGGGAACTCGACCAAAGGACATTGCGCCTAACATATATAAACTATCTAGGGGGAAACATAAAAAACTCGCAGAGGCCTTACACAACAATAGATGGGTGACGGACATAAACATCCATGCTGAACTGACAACGCGACACTTACAAGAATTCGTCACACTATGGCGGCTAGTAGCGACAGTACGGCTACAAGCACGACAGGAAGACACAATCTGCTGGAAATTCACGCAAAATGGACAATACTCAGCGGCATCAGCATACAAGGCACAGTTCTTAGGATCCACTTATGCACCGCACAGCAAAACAATATGGAAATGCTGGGAACCCCCAAGTGCAAATTTTTCGCGTGGTTGATACTACAGGACCGTGTGTGGACAGTTGATCGACTTGCGCGATGAGGATGGCCACACTCACCAGATTGCCCTTTATGCCGAGTACAACAAGAGACAGCACATCATCTCCTGACCCAATGCAGATACACCAAGCGAATATGGAGTCTTGTTACCATTTGGGCTGCGCAACCCAGCCTGCAACCTTCGGAATGGCCCCCAACCGGCAATGCTCTAGAGTGGTGGATGAATATGACTACAAGGACCGAAGTTCCTCGGAAAGGAGTTTGCTCTATGGGCCTGCTGATCATATGGGAAATTTGGAAGGAGCGGAATCGGCGAATTTTCAACCATCAAGAGATGGCCACAACCTCACTACTGGCACAAATCAAAGAGGAAGCAGGCACATGGATTTCAGCAGGGGCGAGAGCCTTAGCGTTCTTCTTATCCAGAGAGTAATCGCGTTAGAAAAAGGAAGAATTTTGTAACTCTTTTGTAACAATTTGTAATTATCTACTATCTCAATGAAATAGGCACTATCCCGTGCCCATTCGTTCAAAAAAAAAAGAATGCTACTGTTGGAGTATAAGTGAATTGTCCACCTCTCCCCATCAGCTTAAGCTTTTGGGTTGAACGGGCTAGTGCATGCAACTCAATAATATAGTATCAGGACCAGAGGTCTCAAGTTTTGAATCCTAGCAAGCGCAATCTATACCTATTTATAAAGTACGGACCGCTTCTGCCCACTTTTTTTGTTTGGTCAAACTTAATCTTGTTGACATGTGGACTTAATTATTAATTAGTACGACATGTGGGTCCTCGGACGCCGCCACCCTCTTCTGGTGCGCCGCGGCGAGCAAGCTAAGCTCTTTTGGCGCGAGATCCTCAGCCCTGCGTTCGTCCGTCGCATCTGCAGAGCGCCGGACGGCGTCGTGCCGCCGACCTTCTGGAGCAGGAGTACGAGGCCGTGACATCCCGCGGTGGGCTTGTCGTCCTGGGGCGTAGCGATTCCGACATGTGCGTGTACGAGCCGCCGACGGCATCGGCATCGGCATCGGCTGCTCCTGCTACTCGCCGCTGACCTGGCCGGTCTCCACCAAGCCCGCTCATGCGCAAGGTGCATCCGCGTGCAGACCGTGTCGTCGGACGCTGGGGGCGAGTGGAGCCCGGTGATCGTCGCTAGGGCTCCGCGTCTGCCGCGTTGCCCTGGCCTCGACGGGGGACCACTACGACGTCGCGGTCGTCCTTGGTGGCGTGGTCCACTGGCTCTTGCATGATTACGTCCTCACCTACGACGTCAGCACGGCGACGGTGGGGAGGATAAAGTTCCCCGGGGATTGCAAGGTCACCCGCCGCTACAAGGTGCGGCCTAGGATCGACGCCTGACGGAGATCTGCGCCTGTTTGACGCATTATGTTCGTGCGGTTCGTTTAAAAAAACATGAATTTGTTTCCTGCAGTAGTCGTTGGCGCTGGCGTCAACCGGCCGGTTCGCCTAACGCGCCGTGGATCGCCCGGAGCCACAGGCTGCGCGCCGTCCCAAGTCACGGTGGTCCACCGGCCAGCGCCAGTGGGTCCGGTCAGTCAATGGTCGATGCTGCATGCAGTGCCGTGAGGTGAGGGGCATGCAGAAGCGGGATGAAAGAGGTGAAAGAGAATTCTCCGAGCCTATCTAAGCCGCCTACGATAGGCAACCACATGTCCATGATCGGCATGGTCCTGCTCATTGTCACCTCGGCGGCAACGGTCGCCGCACAGCCGTGGGAGGTCTGCGGCACCACCGGCAAGTACGCGGCCGGCAGCACCTACCAGGCCAACCTAGACCTCCTGTCCGCCGCGCTCCCGTCGAATGCCTCCTCCACCGGCCTATTCGCCAAGGGCTCTGCCGGCGCCGCCCCGGACGCAGTCCACGGCCTCGCGCTCTGCCGGGGTGACCTGAACGCCTCCGCCTGCCGCACCTGCGTCGCCGACGCGTTCCAGGGCGCGCGGCGGCGGTGCGCGCTCACCAAGGACGCGACCGTCTTCTACGACACGTGCCTCCTCCGCTTCTCCGACCAGGACTTCCTTGGCCTGGACTACTCCAACCGTTCCCATGGTTTGGCCGTAGCTGTGGATCGTCCGGTCATGCCCACGGAAGCCACGTTGACCGGTTGGGACGGCTACAGCTCCAATGCATTCATCGCCCAGCAGGTAAACAAGCTGCTCAACGGCACGGTACGGCAGCTCTTCAGCTCCACGACGACGGCGAATCGCTACGCGGCAACCGGCCGACTGGGGGACATCGATGGCAGCAACACCATCATGCCGCTCTACGCCTACGCGCAGTGCGCGCCGGACTCGACAGATGATCTCTGCCATTACTGCCTCCAGAATTTCAGTGACCTGGCGATGGCGAACATCGGCAGACGGGCGGGACGGGTTCTTGGATTGCGGTGTAATCTGAGGTACGAGGAGTATCAGTTCTACAGCCATTTCACGTGGATCAACGGCGACGGGACACTGAATCCCGCCACGCCGCCACCATCGCCGACACCGGAGCCAGCCCCGCTCCCGCCGACGCCGATTGTTTTGCCGCCCACGCATCGTCAACGCAAGAGTAAGCAAAACATCAAGCACAGCCTCTCTTCCGAGCGTCTCATGAATCAATTCTGTTAGGATAACATTATTAATCAATTTATTCAGAATTACATTTCTTCCACTATATATGCCATGTTGACAAGTAGTCTTACATATTAGGCAAGTAATTGTACTTCTATTCACTATCTTGATCAGGTTATACTAAGTGCCAAAACACAGTAATTATTACTGCAAAATAGCACCACTGCTCAAATTTCTTTTGAACCCTTTCTCTAGGGCCAGTTTCCTGATGGGTTGGAAGTAGCAGTTAAGAGACTTGCTTCGCATTCAAGGCAAGGTTTCACAGAGTTCAGAAATGAAATTCAACTCATAGCCAAGCTGCAGCACACAAATCTGGTCAGGCTCTTGGGTTGCTGCTACCAGGGAGAGGAGAGAATACTAGTCTATGAATATTTGCCCAATAAAAGCTTGGACTTCTTCATTTTTGGTATTACTTCTCGAAACTTTATAGCACAAATGATTAACTCTAACTGTTGGTATCTTTGTAATATATCTATGCTTGACCAATCTGCAGACAAAACAAGAAGTGCTTTAATAGATTGGGGAAAACGCCTAGCGATAGTAGAGGGGATAGCTCAAGGACTTTTGTATTTGCACAAGCACTCTCGGTTACGAGTGGTTCATAGAGATCTTAAAACAAGCAACATTCTCTTGGACCGTGAAATGAACCCAAAAATTTCAGATTTTGGGCTTGCAAAGACATTTAGCACAGATGATATAGAAGGCAACACAAGAAGGATTGTTGGCACTTAGTAAGATTTTCTTACAAATTAATCCATCCAAACTGTGTTGAGAAGCTGCCAAATATGGAACCTTTACATCTATATTTGTTATACACTGTTTTCCAGTGGTTACATGGCTCCTGAGTACGCATCAGAGGGACTTTTCTCAATCAAATCTGACGTATTCAGCTTTGGCGTGCTAACTCTTGAGATCATCAGTGGAGAAAGAACATCAAGTTTCCATCGAAATGGGGAGTTCATCAACCTTATTGGTCATGTAAGTCTTCCAATTTCATTGTTGAAATAGTACAAGTGAACTAATAAATATGATCGAGATAGGTGACTAAATGTGGTGGTTGGGCAAAAGATAATGTAGTCACTGCAGAACTACTAATCCTCTAGAAACCGAATTAACTTCCTTAACGAAATTAGGACTTTATCTTGTTTGCCAAGAACACTCGGGGAGAAATGAATCGAAATTACACTCAGGAATAAAGCTGTTCTTGTACAGAACTCAAAGGCGCGCGGTTGCTCTTCCCCTCCGTTCATCTACAAAAGTTGCTCCTGAATAGGAAAATCCACCACCCACTTGGCCAGAGGTTGAAGCGTGCAGCCAACTGCATGCGAAACCAATTAACCTTGTTGTGCTGTGAGATAATTGCTCTTTCATTGCAGGCATGGAAGTTATGGAAAGACGGATTGTGGCTTCAACTCGTGGATGCATCACTAGTTGTTGCGTGCCACACATCATCGATCATGAGATGCATTAACATCGCACTATTGTGCGTGCAAGAGAATGCGGCTGAGCGACCCACCATGTCAGATGTCGTAGCGATGCTAAGCAGCGAGACTATGGCCTTGCCTGAGCCTAAGCACCCTGCATATTTCCATGTAAGGATGAGAAATGCAGAGGCGCCAGCAGCTGTTATGCCATCTAGTGTTAATGATATCACAATGTCTGCTCTAGACGGCAGATAGCTTTCTATTTTTTGCTCCAGATCATGTGACAATTCATGTATGGCATTTGTTTCTTCTAGAAAACTTAAACTGAGAGAGTAAATATGCTAGAGACGCTGCATGCTTCAGGATCCTTTGGCCATTCTCATTCGCCACGCTCAGGCTCTGCTGGACCCTGCTCTAACGTACACATCACAAACCAAGCTATGCTCTAACGCCTCAAGTTCCTCCGTTTCTTTTTCTCTTGGTTGTTTTAGTTGGCTGTCGCCCTTGGCCAATCGGACACACGCATAAGAGTTTGAGCATTACATAAGGAGCTTTTACCGACCTAATGCAGCTAGAAAATAGAAGCTGGTGACTAAGCGCTAGACTAGAAACTACTACAGCTTAACTTTGAAAGATGCAATAGTAGGAATCACGCGTGCCAGGTTTCAACTTTCGAGCATTTGTTGATAAAAGAAAGGACTGCACTCCTTACAGGAAGGGACTGCAATGGAGAAAGGATGACTAGCATGTGCATTTCATTAAGTGAAAAGCGTAAGTAGTGTTTGACGATCACATCTGGGTGTTGACGAAATCGGTCTCCCCTCGTCGTCACATCTGGGTGCATTTTGTCATGACAGATAGGCCTTCTACGAGAGGTGGGGGGTACAACTCTGAGTGGAAATTGACCTCAATTTCGTTTCTATGTGTATGGCTGGAGGGTAGTTCCAGATGAGGAAATTACAAGCTCATTAATACCAGAACTGTTGATCTCTAGACTTCCTTTGTGGTGCGTGCCGGTCTTCGTTTCTCTTTGACTAAGCTTATGACACGGTTAGGTGACTTGGACTACTGGAAAGGACAGACTTGATTAAGTAACCACAAAAAGATATGAGTCTGGGATCATAGTACCTTGCATCACACAATTACAATAGGCTCTGCCCTTCAGAAATGTCAAGTATACACTTCAACAGATGACTGAACATATCTAAACACACACAAAAGATTATCATCGGCTCAGCTGACAATATTCTTAACTGCTGTCTTCTTCCTGCTGAGTGATGGTCATACACTGTGGCCTCAGTATCTCGAAGCTGTACGCGTGGCTGTAGTAAGGTGGTGTGCGGGATTTCCTCGTGGCCTGGTGCCTTCAAAAATGAGATCGTGCAATGATATCATTGGAACTTCTCCGTCCACAAAGCCTGTTAGTTCATAGTCGCCATGACACACAAACTGATCTTGGGTTCTTTTGGGGTTAAATGATGCCGGCTCGGTCACCTCCCGGTTTTGATCACTATGGCATGCATCGTTCATGAGGAGATTCTTCTTCTTGAATTCTCTTACAACCTCCAGCATCAACCTCCAAAAACGAGCATTGAAATTTGATCTCAAGCGTCCAGCAAATACGTCCAGGAGCCCGAAACACCTATCCATCTCCACTGCCATGTCCATGGCTATTGATACCAGTTCCGGGTGCTCTGAGGCGTCTGTGCTTCCAAATGCACACACCTTAAAGAAGTACCAATAAGCTTCTTTAGCTACATGATCTAACCTAAGAGGTTCCGTTGTTCCGAGACTCGCAATCTTGTCGGATCGGCTTTTGACTATGATTTTACTTACACACGGGACGCGAGTTCTGCAGATGGATCGCAGTCTTCTGAACAAATCCTCCATGATAGTACAATCCATACCTCTTGAATTCCTATCTCCATCCAGTTCAACGATGACCAATACCCTGCAGCCTTCATCTGAGGGGCAGCGCCGATGCCTGATCACTCGGCCTCTTCTAAGGGCCAGTGTGTTTTCATCTACAAGGTCGCCAAGGGTGAAAGATACTATCTGCGAGAAGTGATCTCGCACCCTCTCGTCGTTGCAAGCATGCTCGACAAGGGTGCTCTTTCCGGCTTTTGTGGGGCCTACAATGGGCAGGATACCTAGCTTCGAAGCACCACCACCACCATCATCATCTTCTTCTTCGTCGTCGTGTAGTAGGAAGGTGACGACACGTTCCATCTCCATTTGGCGACCGAACATGCACTTGTCGATGATCATGTAGGAGCTGTACGGCTGGCGCCCCAAGGGAGGACAAGCGGTCAAGAACACGACGAACTCATCTTTCACGTCAGTGATTATGGTTTCTATGCGCTTCAGAGCTTGCTGCATCCGTTTCTCGCTCTGACGATGACCATCCCTGCTACGGATCACCAGGCGGGCACGCTTGGCAGGATTGAACTGAGACATGGCGAAGGGATGATGATGGCTCACCGGACCGTCGTCGTCGGCGTGCCGTCGCTGGTCATCCTGGTCGCCGTCGTCGTCCCTGCTGCGGGCTCGGCGGCTGGCCAGCATGTGAGCCAGCGCGTGGTGCCCTCTGTACATCTCCTCTCTCATGGTGTTCAGCTGCAGCAGCATGGAGTGGTTCGTGACGCGCCGCCGCTCCGCCTCCTCGGCGATGACGTGGGCACGACGCAGCAGCTGCTGCAGCCTGTGTAGCCTCTCGTCGTCGTCGCCGGTCGTTGGTGCCGTCAGGTTGAGGTATGTGTCGACGAGGAAAGAGATGGATCTACCGGCGAGGTCGCCGATGATCGCCGAGACAACTGCCTCCATGTTTGGCTGCTGGGTATTGATTTGACCAGCAGGACAATTGAACGGCGCAGTTAGAGGCTAGGAGCTAGTAGCTAGGTTGCTGGGGCTTGTTTGGCTCACAGAAATAAAAAGAGGGGAAAATTCACACGATGGCATGAACAAGTCCAAGCTACTCATCGACTCGTAGTCGACGACGGCTACGACTGACTGGTTGGGGCTGTGGTCTCAGGCTCTCAGCAGGGCGATGGGTGATGGTCAGGGCGGAGCCATAACTGCAGCCGGACCCGGGCTGGATCAAGGCAAATTCATTTTACAATGAGATAATGGACTGATTTGATGCTATATGGATCGATTTATACAGCATAAAACGTGAAACTACACGCAGTTTTATGGGCTCACCCCGGGCTGCTGTGGCCGCCGCTGGTGACGGAGTTGCGGCTTCCGACCAGGGCGGACGGCGGCTGTGGCCGCCGCCGGTGACATGAGCCACATCCGAACCAGGGGGTCTTCATGCAAATATATGCTGCCAGTTTCCACCTCCAGGTAACTTATCCATACTCTCTCAACCCTAGTGCAGTTGCTCTGTCCAAGCTATTTTGGCGTCCTCACTACCAATTGTGGTCCAGGAAATGTTGGAAAAACTACACTTGATGAACATTTTTCCTGAAGTGATTCTTGACTGTGACACGCACCGTCAAAAATGGCAGCTTCGGCCATCACCGTCTCGGGGCCACCTGTAGATTTCCTTCGCTGTCAGAGACTTAACTTCGCTGCGAGTCATCAGGGAGATGTGACCTTGCTCTGATCCTAACAAGAACCCACGGCAGCATTGCTCTCTTAACGAGCTTATCTTCTTTTATCTTCACAGGTCATCAGTAACAAAATTCTTTTTCCTCCACAGGTCATCAGTAACAAAATTCAAGTGCTTCTCCGTGCTTCACTGAAAATTCTAACAAAGCGGTAACTCTTTGAATTTCTCCAACACCAGCCCAAAATGGGGTAACCATATCTGCAATCAATGGGGACTTTGTCACTCCATGCCTCCATCAAGGTTTTAAATCTTCAGCTAAAGGTATTTAGCGGATAACCTCTAAAACAGCTACAGCGGAGCTAAATGAGGCTATAGGGCTCTAGCCGCTAAGTTGTACATAAACACAAATAGCTTGATCAGCCTCAAATAGCTATAGCTTCGCTATAGCCGGAGATTTAAAACCTTGGTCTCCATCCATATCTTTTCAGCATGGCCAGATACTTGAACCGGATGGGTGGTTGCATGGTCCATCCGTCTATGTCATCATCAAGGAGAAAGAGGGGAGCAGGTATCACCCAAAAAAAAAAGGCATACTGCAGTAGCTGCAAGAATATGCAAGTCGCTGATCATGATCGTGAGGCTCTGCTCACAAATTGATATGCAGATTGAACTTAGAACATTAAAAAAAAGGAAGTCATGGTGTGGAAATTAATGGTTCCTCTGCTCTGCAGTACACTAGTAGAGAATTGACCTTTAGTCCCGGTTGGTAGGGTGCAAATCTCCCGAAAATGCAAACGGGATAAACCAACCAGGACAAAAGGGAGGGTCTTTTATCCCGGGTCACTCAACCGGGACAAAAGACCCCCTTTTATCCCGGTTGGTAATACCAACCGGGATAAAACGGGTCACCACGGTCGGCGCTGCAAAAAAAAAAAAGAAATCCCGAGCTCCCAGGAGGCCCCCCACACGCGCACGTCGCAAGTCACAAGTCACGTGATTTTTCGTGCGTGCTGCGTGGGATTCGAACCCACAACCTCCAGCCTCGCTGCGTAGCTTCCTTACCATCCCACCTACACACCACATCTGACTATGGAGGGGATGCTATCCTTTTGTATTAACTCGTGGGGGACCCTTTTATCCCGGTTGGAAACACCAACCGGGATAAAAGACCCCCTTTTATCCCGGTTGGTATTACAAACCGGGATAAAAGAGTTTGAGGGATTTAGTCCTGTTCCAGTGACCTTGTTGGGGACCCTTTTATCCCGGTTTGAAACACCAACTGGGATAAATGATCCCCTTTTATCCCGGTTGGTATTACAAACCGGGATAAAAGGCTCTCGACCCTTTTATCCCGGTTGGTGTTACCAACCGGGATAAAATGCCTCTCAGGATCTTTTTTTTCACACTAGCCTTTGCAACCGGGATAAAAGGTCCCGGTTGGTGAGCCCCCCACCAGTGACCGAGCTTTAGTCCCGGTTGGTGAACCTTTTGTCCCGGGCCAACTTTAAACCGGGACAAAATGGGGTGCATCGAAAGCCAATTCTCTACTAGTGAGTACTGCATGACACCCAGAAATTATGTGTGTTTTTTTGTATCAGCTAAGAACTATAATAACCATTGCTGGCCTGATGCACTTTTTGGCTAATTGACCAAACACAAGTTAGTCTATAGCAGTATAGCCCAGATTTTGCACCAAAAAATCAGAAGAAAGGAAATAGCTGTCCCGTTTTAGCTGATACTGCTAACAGTAAAATTTTAAATATTATCCAAAACAATATTTCTCTGCAAGCAATATTTAAGAATATCCCATGCCATGCTCCAACAGTATCAAAGAAGTCACCATCACATTATTATGCCATCTAAAATGTTTTGACTTTACTTTCTACTATCATATCACAAAAGTGGTGAAATTAGATGGACTAAAAAGAATTGATGACGGAGCTACTTGCATCAGAAGTCCAGGGTCATGGTTCAGATTGGAGTTCAGATCCTGGGGAAACTAGAGCTTAGAGCTAGGGTGCGTTTGGCAGATCTCCCAGAGGTGATTCTCTCCTAATTATAGTAGAAACTCTACCAAACAGTTTTTCAAAGAGAAGTGATTCTTTGTTAATTTCGTGGAGTGATTCTCTGAAATGAACTAAGAGGCTGGGAGCTGAAAAAAAAAATAGCTTCTCCTGATTCTGTGAAGAGATTCTCCGTCCTAGTTTTAAGAGTTTATGCTAGAGAATCACTTTCAGCCACATAATCACTTCTCTTAGAGAATCAACTCCCATAGAGAATCCAAATCAGATGGAGCTCTACCAAACAGACCCTTAAGTATGGATGAATAGCTGGAGGGAAAAAAATGTTCAGTGAGCACCCTGTTCTTGCAGGGCGTAAGCCAGCAGATACATGGTTATTGCTGAAGTAAATGGGAATGTTGATGAGATTACACTTAGAAGTTAGAAGACTGTACTCTGTTTATGAAAGTAGTGCTCCTGATGCACTTTTTGGCTAACTGATCAAACACAAGTTGTGTATAGCCCAGATTTTGCACCAAAATTCAGAAGAAAGGAAATAGCTGTCTCGTTTTAGCTGATACCGCTAACAGTAAAATTTTAAATATTATTCCAAAACAATAGTCCTCTGCAAGCATTACCTGAGCATTAGGATTTAAGAATATCCCTTGCTCCAACAGTATCAAAGAAGTCGCTAGAACATTATGCCATCTAAAATGTTTTGACTTTACATTCTACTATCATATCACAAAAGTGGTGAAATTAGATGGGGTAAAAAGAACTGATGACAGAGCAAAATGCAACAGAAGGCAGGGTCATGCTTCGGATTGGAGTTCAGATCCAGGGGAAACTAGAGCTTAAAGTATGGATGAATACCTGGAGGATGAATTTGGTGAGCATCCATTTGATCTTTTTGAACCAAATTTTTGCACTTTGAAATGAGATATGATGAATTGCTTGTATGTGGGGGGTTGGGCTGAGCACAATGGATACGGAAATTCAGGTTGAAATGGAAGAGCAACTTTACTCAAGCCTAGTATCTGTCTGAGCTCTAATTAAGCCACAATATTATTAGTAATTACGGACAAAAACAGATCATATATTGAGTGCATAGTATATTAAAAAAAGATGCAAGTGTCTGAAGACCCCGTCCATCTGGGGTAAGACCATTGACAAGCAATTCATTTCGAACCATGAAAATCGTATCTTAATTATAATATCATCCATTATTCTGGTAACGAACACTTGTAACTCACACACAGCAAGAAGCTAGTAGTAGTACTGTTTGCCAATTGAAAAATGTACATATATAAATATAATCTTCAAAATGACAGAATTAAGAACGCTTCCTCTTAACAGCTGTAGTTTTCAGATCACGAACCTCACAAGTATAGATGTAGTTGTAGCAGGGCGGTATTGGGGACCTCCATACTAGGGCTTCAAACTTCCCAGAAGGAGGCTTAACGTTTCCATACATCACACTCGCCAATGATATCTTTGGGACCTCCTCTTGTGAAGAGCAATTGTACTGATGATGAACCACTATCTCTTCAGAAGTTCTAACCATACTCCGAAGATGTGCAGGTTTATATTGGCGCAGAGCATCACCTGGATGCTCACCAAAACTGGAGACGTGCCATTTGATGAGCCCTCTCAAAAAGGTCAAAACCTTGCACCAAAAGTGGATGCCAAATTTGTCCCTCAGCAAACAGGCAATGGTTGTTGCAGCATTGAGAGATCGATTCAACATCCTGGCTATCTCCATGGCTACGTATGCCATTCTTGGGTGCATCGTGGGATCAGTGCTTCCAAACACATGTGTTTTGAAGAAGTACCAGTATGCTTCCTCGGATAAATATTTCAGTGTCACTGCCCTCGTCGTTCCAAGCTTTGTGATCTTGTCAGACCGGCTTGTTATTATGATTTTGCTACCACTTGCCATGCACTGCTTGGAACTAGCATACAACCTCTTCCACTCATCTTCATTGAAATCTCCAGTCGCCTCAACAACAACGAGCATTCTCCCATATTTGCTCGGTGTGGAATTCTGATGTTTCTTCACACATCCTTCCCTCAAATAGGTTAACTTCTCATATTTGAAATCATGGTTGCTCAAGAACATGATTTCTGAAAAATGGTCACGGACTCTTTCATCATTGCAAACATGCGCGACAAGGGTACTCTTGCCAACTTTGATGGGGCCAACAACCGGCAGGACCTCCAATTCTTCAGCACCATTAGGTTGTGTGTGCAATAGGAAGTTGAGAACAAGGTATGCTTCCATCTGGCGGCCAAACATGCACTTGCCCAGCAGTAGGTGCATGCTATAAGGCTGGCGGTACAGGTGAGGGTAGCTCGTCAAGAACAGAACCAGCTCTTTCATATCAATGATCATAGTGCTCAAATTGTCAAGGGCATCTTCCAGTTGTTCTAAAATCTGTGTCTTTCTCTTTGAAGAACATATCCCTTTCATAGAATTTACTTTGGAGACAAAGAAAGAATGACTCACAACCTGATCTTCGGCATACTTCTCATCGTGGTGTTGGTATCTGAAGGCGTCAAGTTTGTAACAGCCTTGGTACATGGCATTTCTCAGCATGTCCAGCTGCTGGAGCATAGCTTGGTTCGTGATGTGGCGTCCTGTGGCCTCATCGATGATAACCTGCGCCCGGAGGAGAGCCCTTTGCAGGCTGCCCTCCACGTCCAGCACCCTTGGCTTGGAGCTTTTGCTGGTGAAGAAATTGATGGATCTAGAGGCTAGTTCACCCAGGACTGCAGAAAGAAAAATCTCCATTAGGGAATTCTCTCCTCAGGAAGATAACCCAGCCGGCGGAAGAGATAACTTATAAAAGGAGCTTTGGATAAATAGCATGAGATGCCTCTGGCTTAAGACTCTGAGGACATCAAGCATGTAAGAACAAGTGAGAGAGACATAAAGGTTGGTCCAATACAATAGTCCATGCACGAGATCGATGTTTCATCTTTGAAATTTCCTGCCTGTCAGTGATTGAGTAGCACTAACAGCTGAGAAAGGTACAGAGATCTTTACTCTCAAACCTTTGCTTACGGACCCAGAGCCGGAGCCATCACCATAGCTGTTGAATGGACCGTAATAGTCAGGCGATGACTCGTCTTTTGGGTTCTTTTCGCCTTCCCAGAGGTTACTTGGTCAAGTCAGTCCACTCCAGTAGTCCAAGTCACCTGCCAGGTAATAGCTTTTCCAGCCGTGTGGGTCGGGAAGGTTCGTCAAAGAAAAATGAAGATTGTGCACCACCTTAAAAGGAGATGAATTCTATAATCAATGCTGCTGCAGGTTCATCTCATCCTTGAGGAGGCAGAGAAAAGTGATGAATACCTGGAGAGCTGCAGAAAGGTGCATCTCCATTTGGCGACTCTCCTGTCTCCTCAGGAAGATAACAGAGCAGGTGGAGGAAAGAATAGACAGTGAGCTGTGGAATGGCACAGGATTAATGTTTCTGTATGAGCAGGAAACATATTAAGAACAATAGCCCCTGTTCCAGCAGAGGCAGAGAGAGGTTACTTGTTTAACCATGAAAACAGTCAAACTAATTGTCATAGTCTTTGCTATTGACTAGTCTTTGCTTGGTTAATTGAGAAAGGTACAGCTATTGACTATCTAGTCTTTGCTTAGACCAATCCCATGGGGTGTTTCAGATTTATTTTTCCACATAAGCAGAGAATATTGCTGAATGAAACGTGGTTTCATGATATTGTTTCATAGGAGTATGTTTCTGCATTAAATTGATGTCCATATTATCAGTTTTGCTTATGCGGCAGCTCATTAATTGAAAATAAAACTCCCATTATCGTTAGTGACCGTCTATTTCAAAAGCTACCCTGAACATTCCCTTCTATGCTTCCACTAAGGGTAAAGATAAGGCACTTCATATGAATTTTGGATTTCCCTTGGCCATGAAAGTGATGGGCACTAGCAGTAACAGCAAGACAGAGCATGCATGCTAACAAAACACAAGTCCATCGGGCTTGTCAAATCACTACCACCAGTTGTTAGTTTTTGACTCTTTGTCCCTGTGGAAATGGTTTACGCCACACCCCTCTTCTGGTGGCATCTAATGTCCAGACTCCGCCTTAACCACAAAAATCGTATTACCAAATGCTACATTACCCCAGTCTGCACTATAAATCCCATAAGCTCTCATGAATCCACTACACCGTATTGCAGCCATAGTTTGGCCCAATGGATGCAGTCATCTCTGCAATCATAGGTGAACTTGCCACAAGATCCCTCTCCCAATTGATTGATAAGTACTTGAAGCCAGCAACATCTAAGGAGGAAGGCATGCAAAGACTGCAATGGATGCTGCTGCGGGTTCGTCTCACTGTCGAGGAGGCAGAGGGGAGGTGCATCACAAACCAAGCAATGCTTCAGCAACTCAATATCTTGAGAAAAGTGGTGTACAAAGGCTACTACATGCTCGATACCTTCAGATGTCATGCCCCTGAAGAAGAGAAGGGCAAAAAAGGCCATGGCATGAGTCGCTCCTTCCCTATTTAAATTCAGTCCTGCTAAATGCTCTGCTGGTAGCAACTATAGCACAGACAACCTAGAATAAATGCTTGAAAGTCTAGAGATCACCATTGCTGGTATGAGTGAGCTTTTAATTTTCCTGAGGAACTACCCTCCTATGTTTCGGCAGCCATACAACACGTATTTGTTTGTGGAGAAGTGCATGTTTGGTCGCCAAATGGAAATGGAACGGGTTATCAACTTCTTACTGAATGAAGAATCTCCTGTTCATTGCAATTTTGGCGTCCTACCAATTGTTGGTCCAGAAAAAGTTGGGAAGACTACACTTGTTGAGCATATGAAAGGGTGCGTAATCACTTTTCTCATGTCATCTTCTTAAGCAATGATGATTTCAGAGAAGAAAAGCAGTTGAAAATAAGGGATGGAAGTAGAATCAAACATAAACGGGTGACTCAGATAAAGAGGTCTTTTTAGTTATTATTGAATTAGTTGGGAATATTGATGAGGGCGCATGGAGAAGGTTGCGCTCTGCTTCTCAAAGTACAATTCCAAGGGGAAGTAAAGTTATAGTGACACATCGGTCAGAGAATATCATAAATTTTGGGACAACACAAGCTCTAAACTTGAATTTTTTTGTCTCGGGAGGCATATTGGTACTTCTTTAAGGCACTTGTGTTTGGAAGCGCAAACCCTGAAGAGCAACCGAGGTTGGCATCCATAGCTATGGCGATTTTTGATGAGTACTTTGATCAAGACGTATATAAGGCATTTGCTGGACCTTTCATATATTTAAACAAAACAGCTATGGGTCTAAAATCTAGTGTTAATGCACAGAACTGGAACAGGATTCTTGCATGCTTCAAGGACAACAGGAGGCAAAATGAACCTGGATTCAGGAAAAGCCTAAGTGATTGTAGGATGAACAGTGATCATATATTTCTTCAGAGAGTAGTTGATTCTAGTCAATATTGTGTAGTTCACAACCATGACCGCATAGCGCTTGTGAATGAAGAAGCTCCCAAAATAACTTTGCATGACATTCTTGATGGGACCGGGAGTGTTAGACCTCATGAAAAAATCGACATCCTAGTTTGGGAATCTCACTTGCCTCCATATCACAAGTACATATATAGCTGCCAAATTCTTGAGCGTGATTGTAAGGTTACCAGGAAAAAGCAGGGTGAGAAGAGGAAGATCTCAAGCTAATTTTCAGCATGCAGCACTTTATCTTGTTTCTCTAAAATGTTGGCATTGTAGATTTCTACCGTGCAGCGTACAACGTACATAAATATGCATTTTCTGTTCTGTTTCTTTCCTTTGTTCTTTACTCTAGTTTTTCTGTGTTCTCTGTATTGAGATAAGGTTATCATGCATTCATATGCCTTATGTACCTTTTTTTTTTAAGTAACCGTTTTGTTTCAGTTGTTATAGCATTAACTATGGGTCTCTGAACATGTATGCTTGGCAACTAAGGCTAACTGATGTGAAGCAGGTATTTATTCTGAACTATGTATATCTGACAGCAAGACAAGTAACTCTAGTGCAATAGTTGTGAGGCATTTTGAGATTTCCAAGCTATTGCCTCAATTTTCCCATGTACCGTGGTTCTTGGCAACAACACTAGGAAAAAAGGATCAAGCAGTCACCACTCACCAGAGAGCGTTTATGGCATCTGAAGCTCTGAACTGCATTTTAGTGCATTCGATGAAATAGATTGGCTGAAAAATAACTAGAGGAGGTGTAAATTACACAAGGAAAGGCAGAGCTATGCTTCAGGTTGGAGTTGAATATAATTGGAATTTTCAGAGTATTTGGATAAATAATTGATGAAGATTAACATCGGAAATCGATAGCCGGCATTGGTACACAGATATTTGTTCTGAACTATGTAAGTGACAGGAGAACAAGTAGCTTTAATGCACTAGTACGCAGATATTTTTCAGCAGCCACCATCACATTTTGACATCTGAACTGCATTTAGATTCTTTTCAACTACCGTATCCCATCTCAGTGAAACTTGGTGGAGTAAATTTCACAAGGAAAATCAGAACGTGAAAGGGTGAAGATTTTTCGTAGTGTGGATGAATACCTGAAGCGTCAAGGTGAAGATTGACATTGGAAATCGGCCGCCGGCCGTCGGGAGCCATGAAATCGAAGCTTTTGCCGGCGAGGGCACCAAATCGAACCCGAGCAGCAGAAATCGCGCTCCTCCGAAGTCGTCGGATTCTGCTGCTCGCCTTGGAGTGGAGAGTCCGAGCGGAGCGCAGTAGGCCTGGCTGCTACGCCCGCCGGCGATGCCTGCTCGTCCTCCCGATCCCTCTCTGGATCCTTCCTTGCTTTTCCCAAGCCTGTACGTGTGGATTTTGAAATTCCTCTCCCTGCTTTGGAGTCTCCGGATTCCTCGCTGGCTCCCGGACGAGGCGGAGAAAATCTCCGTCCAACGTTGAGCAGGTGAGGTCTACAAAAACAAAGCTTGGGCCCACATCACCGGCGGTGAAGAAGAAGCCAACCGACCAAACCAATGAGACATGAACGCGCGAGGGCACGGCAGCTGAAAAGTTGCCATGCGCAGCGCATTCTGTGGGAAATGGCAGCTTCGGCCTGTCTCTGTTTTGTCCTCTGCAGGGAGGCAATACATGTTGCTGACAAACTCTAACTCTTGAGAGTCGATGTTGTAACTCATCAATGCATCATCGTACAACCGAATAATCACACTTAACATCTTCTTGACTTGTGCACAAATCTGCTGACAATCCCTTTGGTCTTTTGAACCAAAAAAATAGATGCACACGTCTAAACATGGATACACCTCCTGAAGATTTCGTGCTTTGGAACGAGATATGATGAGTTGCTTCTCAGAATCTTGAACCAAAATGGGCATCCAAGTAGTCCCTTCGCAGATGAGCAAAAGTGCATTTCACCCTCAAGCCAAATGCCCAACTGAGATCTAAATTATGGACCAAGAACAAATCTATGTTGAATGTAAACTATATTGAACACGATGTAAAGTCTGAAGACTTAGTTTGTCTGGGGGTAAAACCGTTGACAAGCGATTCATTTTACACCACGAAAATCTTTATGCTAATTTCATAATTTATTCAGGTAACAATCACTTGTAACTTGCAAACAGATGGCAAGACCATTATTGTTTACTATATAATTATAACTTGTGATGAGTAGTGAGGCCCAATCAAACCATGCAACAGATATTCACCTACATGCAAATGACAGAATTAAGAACGCTTCCTCTTAACAGCTCCAGTTTTCAGATCCCGAACCTCACAAGTATAGATATAGTTGTAGCAGGGCGGTATTGGGGACCTCTATACTATGGCTTCAAACTTCCCAGAAGGAGGCTTAACGCCTCCATACATCACACTCGCCAATGATATCTTTGGGACCTCCTCTTGTGAAGAGCAATCATACTGATGATGAACCACTATCTCTTTAGAAGTTCTAACCATACTCCAAAGATGTGCAGGTTTATTTTGGTTCAGAGCATCACCTGGATGCTCACCAAAACTGGAGGCATGCCACTTGATGAAACGTCTCAAAAAAGCCAAAAGCTTGCACCAAAAGTGGATGTCAAAGTTGTCCCTCAGCAAACAGGCAGTGATTGTTGCACTAAGGAGAGATCGATTCGACATCCTGGCTATCTCCATGGCTACGTATGCCATCCTTGGGTGCATCGTGGGATCTGTGCTTCCAAACGCATGTGTTTTGAAGAAGTACCAGTATGCTTCCTCTGATAGATATTTCAGTGTCACTGCCCTCGTCGTTCCAAGCTTTGCGATCTTGTCAGACCGGCTTGTGATTATGATTTTACTGCCAATTGTCATACACCGTCTGGAAGCAGCATACAGCCTCTTCCACTCGCTTTCATTGATGTCTCCAGCCACCTCAGCAACAACTAGCGTTCTCCTATATTTGCTTGGCCTGGAATTTTGACATTTCTTCACACATCTTTCCCAAAGATGGGTTAACTCTTCATCTTTGGAATCATGGTCACTCACGAACACAATTTCTGAAAAATGATCACGGACTCTTTCATCACTGCAAACGTGTGCCACAAGGGTGCTCTTGCCAACTTTGCCAGGACCGACAACTGGCAGGACCTCCAATTCTTCAACACCGTTAGGTTGTGTGTGTAATAGGAAGTTGAGGACAAGCTCTGCTTCCATCTGGCGGCCAAACATGCAGTTGCTCAGCAGTAGATGCATGTTATATGGCTGGTGGTAGAGGCGAGGGTAGCCCGTCAAGAACACAACCAGCTCTTTCACATCAAGGATCATAGAGCTCAAATTGTCAAGGGCATCTTCCAGCTGTTCCAAAATCTGTGTCTTTGTTTTGCACGAAAAGATTCCTTTTAGGGAATTTAGTTTCAACAGAGAAGAAGAATGACTCACAACCTGATCTTCGGCATACTTCTCATCGTGGGATTGGTATCTGAAGGTGTCAAGTTTGTAACAGCCTTGGTACATGGCATCTCTCAGCATGTCCAGCTGCTGGAGCATAGCTTGGTTCGTGATGTGGCGTCCTGTAACCTCATCGATGATAACCTGCGCCTGGAGGAGAGCCCTTTGCAGGCTGTCCTCCACATCCAGCACCCTTGGCTTGGAGCTTTTGCTGATGAAGAAATTTATGGATCTAGAGGCTAGTTCACCCAGGACTGCAGAAAGAAAAATCTCCATTAGGGAATTCTCTCCTCAGGAAGATAACCCAGCCGGCGGAAGAGATAATTTATAAAAGGAGCTTTGGATAAATAGCATGAGATGCCTCTGGCTTAAGGCTCTGAGGACATCAAGAATGTAAGAACAAGTGAGAGAGACATAAAGGTTGGTCCAATACAATAGTCCATGCACGAGATGTTTCATCTTTGAAATTTCCTGCCATCATTGTCAATGAGTAGCACTACCAGCTGAGAAAGGTACAGAGATCTTTACTCTCAAACTTTTGCTTACGGACCCAGAGCCGGAGCCATCACCATCTGTGCAGACTGCACTGCAAAGCAGCCCTGCGATGAATGGGAGAGTTGATCAAACACTACTTACGCTTTTCACATAATGAAATGCACATGTTGGTCATCCTTTCTCCATTGCAGTCCCTTCCTGTAAGGAGTGCAGTCCTTTCTTCTCAATAAGTACTCGAAAGTTGAAACATGGCATGCATGTTTCCTGCTACTACATCTTTTCCTTCTAGCATTCTAAACAGGCCATTCCTTCTCAACGGTGCTATCGGAGATCACCAGCAGCAACCGACCTCTGTGCCATTTCCACAGCCTGGAATATTTACAAAGAGGACCTTGATTGGATCACGACAATTAACCGCAAACCAAATATTTATACATACGCCAAGGCTCAGCAGTTAGTGACTACCCGTCATTGACGACTATGAATGAAGTTGGACTTGTTCAACTTTCCACCGAGAACCAACTATGAGAGGCATATTGGTACTTCTTTAGGGTGCTTGTATTTGGAAGCATAGATCCTGAAGAGCAACAAAAGCTTGTATTTGGAAGCACAGATCCTGAAGAACAACAAAAGCTGGCATCCGTAGCAAAGGCAATATTTGATGAGTACTTCGACTTTGACCAAGGCGTATAAAATGCATTCACTGGACCTTTCATTTTTAAAACAAATAGCTAGGAGCCTAAAATATAGTTTTAATGTGCAGAAAACAGGATTATTGGATGCTTAAGGGATAACATAAGGCAAAGGCAAAATGAACCTGCATTTAGTAAAAGTCCAAGTGATTTTAGAATAGACAATGATTATATATTCCTTCAGAGAGCAGTTGATTCTACCCAATGCTGTGTAATTCACAGCCAAGACAGGAAAGCACATGTGAACGAAGAAGCACACAAAATTACTTTGGCATGGTATTCTTACTGGGACTGGAAGTGTCAGACCCCATGGCACATTTGACATCCTAGTTTGGGAATCTCACTGCCTCCATATCAGAAGTACATATATAGCTCACAGATTGTTGAGTTTGATTGTAATGTTACCAGGAAATAAGCAGGGTCATAAGAGGAAGATTCAAGTTGGTTTATTTACATCTTCTGTACATGATAAGCAACCATATTGCGATTCATGTTGTTTCCCTAAGATGGTGATATTGTAGGTTGTTTTATTTTTCTTGAACACAAAGGAGAGCTACATAGAATTATATAAACAAGAAGAGAAGGGTCTAAGAAGACTCATTACACAGCCAAAAAGGGTGAGGGTATTGTTGGTTGTTACTTGTTACTGTACATCATACTTGTACATGAAAACATTGTGCTAGTAGCCTAGTAGGCTTTTACATAGCCTTCTCCTTCTACCTGTTCTAGCATGAAAATATGTTATTTTTAACATAAATACTTGACAAGTAAGACTAACTGAAGTGAAGCAGCCATTTGTATCTGACAGTATAAACAAGTACCTCTACTCCAATAGCACAGAGGCATTTTTTCGAGAAAATAGTACAGAGGGATTTTTAGATTTCCATGCTATTGCCTCCAAAATTCCCATGTATCCTGGCACCCGCAGATAGAGTTTATCAGAAGTTTGTGACAGCTTGCAAACTGTAATGGAAACTTTATTCTAAGCAACAGATGCCCCTTCGCAGAAAAATCAAGCAGTCACCAGCAAAATTTCTGACATCTCAACTGCAGTTAGATTTCTTTGCAACTAGCGAATCCCATTTCACCGAAATTTAGATGGGATGAAAAGGAATTAACGGTGGTGTAGATTATTATACACAAGGGAAGGCAGAATTGCTCTTCAGATTGGAATCGACAGCTTGGGGCAAACCAAGAGATGATTGCAGTTTACAGAGTATGGACGAGTACCTGGAGGTGAAGATTGACGCCGGCAACGGCGAGACATCAAATCGAACCTTGCCGGGGAGATCAGCAAATCGAGCTCCTCTCACATCATCGGATTGAGCTCCTCCGCCTCGGACAGTCCACCCTGCCTGAATCGAGTTATCTCGCTCATCCCGCCCCTATCTTCCACCGCGCGCAAAACGGAGCGTCGGCGCCGCCGCCGTCCGCCGGCCCGGGCTGCATTCTCCACTCCGAGTTGATTCTTCACTCCGTTGGTCTTTGCTGCTACCCCCTACGGCGATGCCTGTTCGTCCTCCGCCATCCCTCTGTCTCCCGATTCCTTTCTCTGTCTCCCTCTGAATGGCAAAAGAATGAATCTTACCTTGCATTGCTCAGCCAAGGCAGCGGCTATGCGTGTGGGTGTGACGGAGATGAGCGCGGATGCTTTGCGACGGGGCTAGCGGAGGCGGCCGCCGGCGAGCGCACGGCCTCGCCGGGTACTCTGTCGCCGGCCCGGAGCGCCCCGCGATCCGAATATATGCAAATACCCCTTTATTTGGATGGCGACTATTAATCGCAATCCGAATATATGCCCATACCCCCCTGATTCGGATAGGAAATTTATAAAATTCCCCCTGGCCTGGTTCTCGGTCTGGCCCCCGTCGGCTCGTCCTCCGGCGCTTGCGCCACCGGCAGCCGGCCACCTCCTCCTTGCACCCAAGCCGGAAGAGCAACAGCCCTCACGACGGATTCCACTTCGCCTCTACCGAATCGTCGGATTCCCGGCCGGCACCAGACCAAGACGAAAACATCTCCGGTCAGCACCGGGCGGCCGGTCAGCAAAAACATGTCCCATCTCGCCGGCGGCGAAGAAGAAGCCAACCGACCAATTAACGAAGCGCGGGGAGATTAGCCCTGTGATTTGCGCCAGCTGAAAAGAGTGGCAGCTTCGATCTGCGTCTGTCCTCCTGTAAATTCCTGCTCGATTTTGTCGTCATCACTGGCACTGCAGGGAGACAATCAGACAACCAAAAACTCTCGAGCCCCTCCACTGCATCATCGTAGCACAACTGAACAATTGTTGGGCAAAGATGCAGCAGCAGATTAGTACACACATTGGAAACTGTGTTTACTGAAACATTGGTCATGGAGTACATCTACAGAATCTTTGCTTGTCCTCCAGTTATGACATTCAGTTATGTTTCTCCACAGCAGGGACCTCGCCCAGATTTCATTACTCAGAGCCTGTTTGGGAAAGGAGTGTTAAAGTTTAACACATTGGAGTGTTTGGATGATCTCCTCTCAATGGCAGCCAAATACCCCTCTGCCTAATTTGCCTAATCTGCAAAAATAAAGCATATTGCAATGCTCCAACCTTCCAGCTCTGCTCCCCTGCGGTACCACCCGCAGCCGCCACGGCGATGGCCGCTGCCGACCCGGACGCGCCACCCTCGATGTCCTCCTTGGACAACAACATCATGCCGCCTCCCTCGTCAGACACCGGCAGGGCCTGCCCTCTCCCCGCGGCCGCTGCTACGGCGGAGAGGTCAAACGCCCAGTGCCCTCCGTTGGGTGGTGGCAGCGGCAGCGGCCATGGCCGTGGTGGGCCGGGCGTAGGACACGGCAGAGGCGGCGGGGCATGCGAGACGCCTGCGGCGGGGTACCCGCAGAGGAGGTGGCCAAGGCGGGCGAGGATGCGCGCCACGCGAGCGGCGTCCGCGTCCTCCCCGCGGAGGAAGATGATGCAGTCGAGGCAGCTGCTCCTTCCCGGCTCCTCCAGATCCACGACGGCGGTGGCGGGTGAGGGCGAAGACGACACAGCCTACGTCGCCTCCCTCCCCGCGCGCGCTAGTCCGGTGGACGAGGCCCCGCCTACGCCACCAGCGGCGACGGGAAGGCGGCAGAGAAGGGGGGCGAGGAGGAGGTGGACGAGGATGGCGTCGGCGCCAAGAGGAGGAGGAGGAGGCCGGCGGTGCCGGACGAAGGCGGCGTGGCCGGCGTTGGCGGCGGTGCCGAGCGGAGGCGGCGAGGCCGGGCGGATCCGGGGAGGAGGGGGGAGGACGCGGCGGATCTGGTCAGATCCGTGGCGGCGCGACAGAGGAGGGGGGAGGGCGGCACGGCGGAGGAGGGAGGAGGGCGGCGCGGCGGATCCGGCCAGGCGGAGAGGATGAGCAGGAGGAGGCCGGCGTTGGTGGCGGGGAGGAGAGAGGAGAGGAGAGAGAAGGGGTAACATGGGAAAAAGTGGACTAGGGGACCACTTTTAACACCTTTAGCAAATTTTAACACCCCCTCCATGTGTTTATGAAAAATGGGGTGTTAAACTTAACACAAGTGTTTGGATAGAAAAGTATTAAAAGTGGAGTATTAAACTTTAACACCCCTTCCCTAACAGGACCTCAGTAAAGTAATGAAATTGCACACTACTGTTTTCCAACCATGCCTAAAAAGTTTGGTAAAGAAGGAGAAACTAAATCATCCACCACACAGGGCAAGGTCCAAAAAGAAATCGCCGGAGCACATAAATAAGTAAAATGCCCGTCTTCTCCAGCTTCCTTCACGGATCCTCCTCCACGCTCCATTGATTGCTCTCGCCGCCGCCATCTTGTCGTGCTCAGCAACATGCTTGTGGTAGCAGATTGCTGCCTCCTTGAGCTCTTCTGCTGTCCGCACCATCCTTCTGAAGCTCGCAGTTCACCTGGGCATGCATACCTGCCAGATACAAAATGAAGGAACAGGCAGAGCAGGCAATCTCAGTAGGAGATTTCACTCTCTTGTTTTCAAAGCAAAAGTGTTTTCTGGCCTTCCAGATGGCCCAGCAAAAGCCACTTGGGCTTGTATTCCTGTGTAGTAAGGGAAAAAGGTCAATCTCCAATTGTTGCTGGCCATTTCAGAAACAGTGGTGATCTGTTCATAACAGCGGCCATTTCATAGAATGCTTTCTCTTGCCAGCCGTTCCCTTCAGCTCTCGAATCTCACCTGTATTGATAACATTGGAGACAGTCGTCATCTCGGCAAGCATGGGTGAACTTGCTACTTGATCCCTCTCTTTCTTGGACATTTTTCCTGCAGAATCACCCTCGTACATTTTGCCAGCCATACATCACAATCACATACCTGTTTCCCTGAACGATGCACCTGATAGGAGAATTGGTAACTTTACTGCACTAGTACAAATATTGAGATTTTGGAAGTACTAAAAAATTCAAGCAGCCTCCGGCACATTTTGACATCTGAACTTCATTTAGATTCTTTTCAACTAACATATCCCACTTTAGTGAAATTTGGTGGAGTAAAATTAGTAAATTACAAAAGGAGGTGGGAATGTTTGGAGAGCATGGATGAATACCTTAAGCCTGGAAGTGAAGACTGAAATTGGAAATCCACAGCCGGCAGTGGGGACTGGGGAGCCAGCAAATCGATGCTTGCCGGCGAGGCCCGCCGTGCTCAGTTGGCCTGGCTGCGACGCCCGCCGGCGATACCTGCTCGTCCTCCCGATCGATCCCTCTCTGTCGCTCCATCTCTTGATCCTTTCTTGCTTTGCCAAGCCCTGTCCGTGCTGATTCGGCGCTTGGGCTGCGGTGGCTAGGGGAAAGTCGCCGGCGGCGAGCGCACCGCTTCGCTGGGTGCTCTGTCGCCGGCGCGGAACATCCCTGATTCGGGTCGCGACTAATAATCACGATCCGAATATTTGCATCATCTGTGTAATTATAATTAACTCCTATTTAGTCCTTCTAATTACCTTCCGAATATTCGATGTGACACAAACTACCCTTGCGCAAAACAGGCATCATTAGCCCAGCAGTTGGCGCTTTGGAATTGGGCTGAGCTCTACGGAGTTGAGTGTCCATCTGAAATCTAGTAATGAGTAAAATACATGGGAGGTTTTTAAACTTATCTGCGGTAGAATCATCAGTAAAATCATGTAATGAGTAAAATCTATTTTTTAATTTTTAATACCCCTTTAGTACCGGTTATTTCAATCAACCGGTACTTAAAGGGTCCCTTAGTAAATTAATAGTACTGATTGCGAAATCGGTATTAAAGGTGCTCCCAACCAATACTGATGGCTCATTCCCTAGTAAACTAGGGACCTAATCAAAAATGATAGGATCAAAAATGCTATATATTATATATATATAGCTATATATATATAGTTTAAAAATCATTTCAAAAAAAGAATGCTATATATACAAGTAGATTTTGATTTGAATAGTTTTTAAAATAATAGAGTTGGAGCTCCAATATACGTCGAGGATGCACAAAGTTGTTCCATTCATCCACTGGTTATTCAGCTGGGAACCACTGTACACACTGGATGTTTGCTGCCACTGTGAGGATCATTCTTTTGACTAGAGTAGGATCTTGATGATTCACTCGAAGTCCATCCTTAACCCACATTTTTACGAGGAAAACATACATGGGCATATATTAATGGCAGCCAATTAAGCCGGTGATAATGACCTCTGGGCTAACCAAATGAAACAAAATCAAATGATCAAGCCTACCTCAACATAAGCTAGCCCCAAAGCATCCAAAGCCAAATTCCATCCTCCACCGCACCAACAAATAGGTGGAGATCTACAACGAGTTCACAACGACGATGCCTCCAAGGCGAAAAGCGACGTTGGACATGACATCACCATCCAATCCAATATAAATCGGATCAAAATTTTCACCTAGAAACATCACATTATGCTTTCAAGGAAGGACACGACACCGCTCGCACACATCATTTAATCCGGTTGAGCAATCATACCAAGGCATGACACCGCAGCCTCTCGAAATTGGTTATATATAAACAGTAGCTCTCCACCTATCGGCTAATGTTTCCAAAAAAGAACCCTATTTCCACCGATTCGCTGTCATGTCCGAATCTAAAATAAAAACAAGCACACAAATGTAGGGTTTGATGTCTGAACAGCAATACATAAAAGCATCTGCATATCCTAATGGAGTAATAATCTTAGCCGCATCCAAATCAAATACCTAACACCTATCATGTCCAATAACAAAAAAAGAGCACTAACAAAGGCGATTAACCATGAGCAATAATTGGGGTTATCAATAAACTTATCAGTGTCACAGGATGGCAAAGTAATCACATATCGTGCAAGAAAAGTAGGTCTACTTTTTGTGCAGAGGACAACATATCGTAACTGCTTTGTTTTACTACCACAAATGGGAGGGAGATATCAGATATCTGGACTAGGTGGCAGACAGCCGGGGGCCCATGGGCTGCTCTATCGTAGCACAGATATACGTGGGCCACCATGGTGTAGTTCCAGGCCAGTTTGGGGGCCTAGACCTTGGAATCTTCTTTCAGTTTGTGGACTAAAAGGACATCATAGAATCCGCAATGATCTTTAGGGGGGGTCTGACATGGATGTTTGATACTAATTAGAAATATTAAATATAGAGTAATTACAAAATTAATTGAACAGATGGAGGCTAATTCGCGTGATGAATCCATTAAACCTAATTAGTTCATGATTTAACAATGTGGTGCTACAGTAACCATTTACTAATGGTGGATTGATTAGGCTTAATAGATTTATCTCGTAAATTAGCCCAAAGCTTCTGCAATTAGTTTTATAATTAGCTCATATTTAGTCCTTATAATTAGCATCCGAACATTTAACGTAACAAGAGCTAAATTTTAACTCTGGTATCCAAACAGCTCCTTAGCGATACTCCCTCAGAATTCTTTTTCTTTTCCTTCACGAATTCGGGTTCTAGCAGCTACTGTTTGGCAAAAAGGTACACTGCTACTGCCTGCTTCTAATGGTAGTGGAGTGTACTCTACGTACAGAAGTACTCCACGAACAGAAGCTATTCCATCCCCTGAACATTGCAGCTGTATCTGTATGTGACGTTGTAACTGACTCTACAAAAAGTAAGCCAATGATTGGCAGCCGGCAGGTCCTTGTATACACATAGAGCCAAATCCGGTCAAGTCACACGTTACTTCTTGCTACCTGTAACAGTACAAGTACACCGTACTATTGTCCTGTTCCTGTACATGCATTTCTGTTGAGGATACCACTTTGCGAAGAGACAGCAGGGAGCACAGAATCAGCAAACAGTCGTCTAACGAATCCCTGCTGCTCGTTGTTCATGTTCAGCACTGACAAAACAGAAGTGTTCAGAACCTGTTACTAAAAATTCAGTGCTCCATCGACGACATTCTACAGGACATCATGATTGGGACGAAGCAGATTGTCTGCCAGGGCCACAGCGACAAAGTGTCGGCATGGACTCCAATCTCCATGCTGGATTTTTTTTGCCAGTGCTGCTAGACAGCAACGGCTCCAATTGGATGCCCCCCCCCACTTTTATAAAAGGAAAAGAAAAGGTTAAGCGGCCACAGCATTTGTTGCTTCTAGACTTGCATGAGCACCATGGATGCAAGATTTGCAGATTTCAATGCAAGCACGATGATTGATGGCAATAGATTAGCCATAAAGGTGCACACACATCTGATGGAGGAAATTTGCTTAAGTCACCATTACAACAAACAAATATATGTAAGGGTGGTGTTTAGCTAGCTAGATTTCCTCCTCTTGTTTTGAAGCTCTTGTCAAAGGGACCCACGACACGAGGGCGATCCTATAGATGACAACAGTCGTGTAACTTAAACTTCTTTTAGAAGTTCTAGTACTGTTGCCCTCGATCTAATCCGGTATGTTATTGAGCGATGCTTGTTGATGCACATCAATATGGTGTTTAATCATATGCCGAAATGTCATTGTACGGATATGCTTCATCAACCTGTCCAAACCTATCATAGTCCGTGGTATCTTTTCAGTTGTCATGGCTAAAATCCAATCACAGCCATGTCAATCAAATGGTAGTCGTCGTTTCTACATCGCTGCCGCCTCTCCTGATGGAGATGTTGAGATGGAACATCGAGGACCATAATGGACGGCACAAACTAACACAAATCACATTTCATGACTCAAATGACTGCAGCTAGTAAGTTGACAGGATTATATTTGCCATGTTAATATAAATAGCATTCCAATAACCAAGTTAATTAAATATATGATTGAACACAAGGAGTTTTTTATGTTCTGCAAATAAGTTGTTGGAATGTTTTATTAGGTGTACATTAATTGAAAAGGTGGATATTAATGCACAATATATGATAAATAGAAGCTAATTAAACTGATGATGGTTTGCGGTACTGTTGCATACTGAAACTTCTCCTCTGATGTAACTGAACGTACCAATGCGTTGCTACGAGCCAACTTAACAGTAGTGCTGTGCAATGATAGCACCACCTGTAACAGCAACAAGACATCCATCAAACTTGATGGCGAATGGTCAAGGGTCTATTTCAGGTTCAAATCGATGATTGCTCTGTGCAGTGTGCAGGGGCATAACAACTACACAGCACCTCCTGTCAAATTACTCTCTTCTTCTTCTTCCTTTCCTAGCTTCTTATATCTGTCACAGTTACTGCTGCAAGATTAGTTATGGTCGCATTAATAATAAATAAGAATGTAAAATGATAATTAGTTTGCTACTTCACATTAATTAATAATAAATAAGAATGTAAAATAAGAATGTAAATGATACAATCTTCATATGTATACGTCAACCTCTCTATAATTTTTTTGAAAAAATATTGACAATGATATTATGATCAGCATGAATTGTCATATTAAAAGATCGAACTCCCGGTAAAAGGAGCAAAGCACGCAAGCAAACATTAGGCACATTCCAGTTCGTTAGCAAAAGGTCACAGGAAGCAAAGTGGACACAACGGTTGCAGATTGAGGCAGGGCACAAGTTACATAAAAAAACAATAAGTTTTTTCCTGTCCACTAATCATACTTAATTAAAGCTAAAAAAACTCATTTTGTCTACGTCATCATTACACCCTGATGAGAAAATGGAAGAAAAAAGAAGATGAAACCATGGACAGGTCCTCCAAAAAAACAAGACGAAACGCTCTCGGCCATCGGATCCGAGATCGACGGCAAAAACTAACTTAAAAACTGATTTCCAGCGAAGCTGAAACGCCTAGAACTCCCTCGGGTCCACGAAGATGGAGTCGCCGGGCGGCGCCTTGGTCCAGTCGCCGAGCGCGCCATCGCCGTACCCGTCGGCGAGCCTCTTGATGCACCAGAGGTCCTCGGCGCCGAGCCTCGGCCAGTGCGGCACGCCGGCGCGGAGCGGGTCTCGCGCGCCGACCTCGGTGGCGACGACGCGCGCCCCGGCGGCGCGCGCCACGTTGTGCGCGTGCCGGCACAGCGCGCGCCCCATCCGCGGCGCGTCGGCGCCGGCGCCGCCGAGGCCGTAGAGGAAGTGCATCCCGAACGGCTCGAAGAGGTTGGGCACCGACGGGACGCGGAGCAGCCACGGCGAGAGCGCGCGGTCGGCGGCGCGCGTGGCGCGCGCCGCGGCGCGCCACAGCCTCGGCGCGCCGCGCACCTCGAGGCGGAACGCGTCCTTGCAGTTCCACACGCTCACCACCGCCCACGACTCCGGCGGCGTGGCCAGGAACGCCTCCACGCCGCGCCACGCTGTACCGCCGGGGACTGCGAGGAAGGTGCCGAGCGAGAGGGGGTTGGAGAGGACGGCGTCGATGTCGCGCGGGAAGAACTCGACACCGGCGAAGCGCGCGCGGTAGAGGAGCTCAGCGTCGCGCGGCGGGAGCTCGAGGACGGCGACCCGGCGGCGGGAACGCGGCGGCGACGGCGCGAGGTCGTGGCGGAACACAGGGTGCACCAGCACGGAGGGGGCGCGGAACTTGGCGTAGCCGCAGCGGCCGGTGAAGAGGCGCACCGAGGGCTCGTTGTCGCGGTCGGTGGCGACGTAGGCGTACTCGGCGCCCGCTTGCCGGAACCACTCCTCCATCCGCTCGACGAGGCGGCGGCCGATGCCACGCCGCCGGTGGCCGGGGGACACGCGGAGGCCGAGGAGGTAGGCCACCTTGGAGAAGAGGTTGCCGCGGCCGCACGCCACGGTCTTGACGCAGCCGCGCACGATCTCCGACGACCTCCGCCGCCGCGCCGCCGCCCGCAGCCTCCGCGACCTGGCA